>NC_081194.1:645000-777500 GCF_902713425.1 Acipenser ruthenus
GACCACTTCCACATGACATGATCATTATGAGACCACTTCCACATGACATGATCATTATGAGACCACTTCCACATGACATGGTCATTATGAGACCACTTCCACATGACATGGTCATTATGAGACCACTTCCACATGACATGATCATTATGAGAGCACTTCCACATGACATGATCATTATGAGACCACTTCCACATGACATGATCATTATGAGACCACTTCCATGGTCATTATGAGACCACTTCCACATGACATGATCATTATGAGACCACTTCCACATGACATGATCATTATGAGACCACTTCCACATGACATGATCATTATGAGACCACTTCCACATGACATGATCATTATGAGAGCACTTCCACATGACATGATCATTATGAGACCACTTCCACATGACATGATCATTATGAGAGCACTTCCACATGACATGATCATTATGAGAGCACTTCTACATGACATGATCATTATGAGACCACTTCCACATGACATGATCATTATGAGACCACTTCCACATGACATGATCATTATGAGACCACTTCCATGGTCATTATGAGACCACTTCCATATGACATGATCATTATGAGAGCACTTCCACATGACATGGTCATTATGAGACCACTTCCACATGACATGATCATTATGAGACCACTTCCACATGACATGATCATTATGAGAGCACTTCCACATGACATGATCATTATGAGACCACTTCCATGGTCATTATGAGACCACTTCCATATGACATGGTCATTATGAGAGCACTTCCACATGACATGATCATTATGAGACCACTTCCATGGTCATTATGAGACCACTTCCATATGACATGATCATTATGAGACCACTTCCACATGACATGATCATTATGAGAGCACTTCCACATGACATGGTCATTATGAGACCACTTCCACATGACATGATCATTATGAGACCACTTCCACATGACATGATCATTATGAGACCACTTCCATGGTCATTATGAGACCACTTCCATGGTCATTATGAGAGCACTTCCACATGACATGATCATTATGAGACCACTTCCACATGACATGATCATTATGAGACCACTTCCATGGTCATTATGAGACCACTTCCATATGACATGATCATTATGAGAGCACTTCCACATGACATGATCATTATGAGACCACTTCCACATGACATGATCATTATGAGAGCACTTCCAAAAGACATGGTCATTATGAGACCACTTCCACATGACATGGTCATTATGAGACCACTTCCACATGACATGATCATTATGAGACCACTTCCATGGTCATTATGAGACCACTTCCACATGACATGATCATTATGAGAGCACTTCCACATGACATGATCATTATGAGACCACTTCCATGGTCATTATGAGACCACTTCCACATGACATGATCATTATGAGAGCACTTCCACATGACATGATCATTATGAGACCACTTCCACATGACATGATAATTATGAGACCACTTCCATGGTCATTATGAGACCACTTCCACATGACATGGTCATTATGAGACCACTTCCACATGACATGATCATTATGAGACCACTTCCACATGACATGATCATTATGAGAGCACTTCCACATGACATGGTCATTATGAGACCACTTCCACATGACATGATCATTATGAGACCACTTCCATATGACATGGTCATTATGAGAGCACTTCCACATGACATGATCATTATGAGACCACTTCCACATGACATGATCATTATGAGACCACTTCCATGGTCATTATGAGACCACTTCCATATGACATGATCATTATGAGAGCACTTCCACATGACATGATCATTATGAGACCACTTCCACATGACATGATCATTATGAGAGCACTTCCACATGATATGGTCATTATGAGACCACTTCCACATGACATGGTCATTATGAGACCACTTCCACATGACATGATCATTATGAGACCACTTCCATGGTCATTATGAGACCACTTCCACATGACATGATCATTATGAGACCACTTCCACATGACATGATCATTATGAGACCACTTCCATGGTCATTATGAGACCACTTCCATGGTCATTATGAGAGCACTTCCACATGACATGATCATTATGAGACCACTTCCACATGACATGATCATTATGAGACCACTTCCATGGTCATTATGAGACCACTTCCATATGACATGATCATTATGAGAGCACTTCCACATGACATGATCATTATGAGACCACTTCCACATGACATGATCATTATGAGAGCACTTCCACATGACATGGTCATTATGAGACCACTTCCACATGACATGGTCATTATGAGACCACTTCCACATGACATGATCATTATGAGACCACTTCCATGGTCATTATGAGACCACTTCCACATGACATGATCATTATGAGAGCACTTCCACATGACATGATCATTATGAGACCACTTCCATGGTCATTATGAGACCACTTCCACATGACATGATCATTATGAGAGCACTTCCACATGACATGATCATTATGAGACCACTTCCACATGACATGATCATTATGAGACCACTTCCATGGTCATTATGAGACCACTTCCACATGACATGGTCATTATGAGACCACTTCCACATGACATGATCATTATGAGACCACTTCCACATGACATGATCATTATGAGAGCACTTCCACATGACATGGTCATTATGAGACCACTTCCACATGACATGATCATTATGAGACCACTTCCATATGACATGGTCATTATGAGAGCACTTCCACATGACATGATCATTATGAGACCACTTCCACATGACATGATCATTATGAGACCACTTCCATGGTCATTATGAGACCACTTCCATATGACATGATCATTATGAGAGCACTTCCACATGACATGATCATTATGAGACCACTTCCACATGACATGATCATTATGAGAGCACTTCCACATGACATGATCATTATGAGACCACTTCCACATGACATGGTCATTTTGAGACCACTTCCACATGACATGATCATTATGAGACCACTTCCATGGTCATTATGAGACCACTTCCACATGACATGATCATTATGAGAGCACTTCCACATGACATGATCATTATGAGACCACTTCCATGGTCATTATGAGACCACTTCCACATGACATGATCATTATGAGAGCACTTCCACATGACATGATCATTATGAGACCACTTTCACATGACATGATCATTATGAGACCACTTCCATGGTCATTATGAGACCACTTCCACATGACATGGTCATTATGAGACCACTTCCACATGACATGATCATTATGAGAGCACTTCCACATGACATGATCATTATGAGAGCACTTCCACATGACATGGTCATTATGAGACCACTTCCACATGACATGATCATTATGAGACCACTTCCATATGACATGGTCATTATGAGACCACTTCCACATGACATGATCATTATGAGACCATTTCCACATGACATGGTCATTATGATTGAAGATCAGGTCTAGAGGGATGTCACAGACGGTTCTGGCACGTCCCTTTTGTATTATAAGTCATTAGATCCTTTTGCATGGAAGGCCTCGGTTGCAAGAATGTGCAGTTCTTTGATGGACCCAGATTCAGTTAAAATGTGTTTGCCCAATGATGATGGGAATGAAAATGCAGAGATGGGAGCCCAGCTAACAAGATTTAAGTTTTTGCAGGAAGCAGGCTTTTAAAGACTGTCACCCACACCTGTGAGCAGAAACTGACTCACTGAGAACAGAAACTGACCCAAGACTGTCACAGCTACTGGAAGCAGGCTGATCTTTGGGATACAAATTGAACATTTGTGAAACTGCAACAAATATTGTAATGACTGTAATGTGTTTTAAAGAATATACAACTATTAGAAAATATTATTAGCAGATCTGTGTAAGGCCTGTGAGAAGGAGTTCATTGCATTGAAGGTCAGACTGACCTGCTGAATGTTCCAAACCTCCCTTATCAGGCAAAAGCATATTTTTAAATTAGACTCTCAAAGACTCTCAAAACATTCTGATCCAGCGAAAGCAGAATGGTAGAATCTATGGAGCACAGTTAATATGCTAGAAGCAATCGAACTAGGTTTGATTATAGTAAGAAAAAACAAAAGTATTTAAATAAATAAGAAACCTAATATAATAACATTAAGTAAATGTATGAGCAGTCCTAAGTTTTAATATTCTATTAATATTAATATTAATAATAAAAAAATTGCCTCTTGCCTTCTGTGTATATCAATGAAGTAAAATAGAATTGCAGTTTATAAGAGATTGCTATATTGACGTATCTGAATTAGAACTACATATTATAAAATCATTTAAAGTATAAACTGTAACTCTAACAGTAAACTTGCTGAAGGAATACAGCTAATGTTGTAACCTCATTCTCATCTGCTTGTGGTCCAGGCAGTGTTGAAGATGACTCATTGGTTTTGGCTGATGAAGCGGGGATTTTTGATGGTCAGTGATTTAAAAGCCAAGATACTCTCTATAATGAGCGATCTCGTTAATATTAATGAACGGAAATACCTTTTGGATAACAGAAGATAGGAGTTTATCTCACAATAATTGTTTTCTATATAAAACAGAAATGAATTAGAACCTGGAGGGAAGAGATGGGAATAGAAAACGTAGCACGTGTTAATATGTTAAGTTAGATATTGGTTTGAAATAATCAGTATTGAAAAATGCTTACGATACTGTTTCATATTAATCAACCCTAAAATTGACAAAAAGCAAAGGTTGTCTTAAAACCTGCTTTGACTGGATTTTGTATGAACAGTGAAGAAGGTCAGACTTAGTTCAGTTACTATAACACTATGGCATTCAGGTATATTAATGCTAGCCTGTATTAAGATATAAATAACTGGACCTTCCATTCAAATATTGAAAGATTTATCAATGGAGTAAAATAATATTACAATTTCTAGGAACAACTGTTATACAGAAGTAACTTAATTAGAAATACATCTTATAATGCCATTTAAAGATAAACTGTTGAAAGAACATAGTAAATGTTTATCAGAACAGAAGCATGGCGTTGACAATATTGCAACCATACAGACGTGCTCAAATTTGTTGGTACCCCTCCACAAAAAACGAAGAATGCACAATTTTCTCTGAAATAACTTGAAACTGACAAAAGTCATTGGCATCCACCATTGTTTATTCCATATTTAATAGAAATCAGACTTTGCTTTTGATTTTTTATTCAACATTATATTGTAAATAATAAAACAAATGAAAATGGCATGGACAAAAATGATGGGACCGCTAACCTAATATTTTGTTGCACAACCTTTAGAGGCAATCACTGCAATCAAACGTTTTCTGTAGCTCTCAATGAGACTTCTGCACCTGTTAACAGCTAGTTTGGCCCACTCTTCCCACAGTTGTCTCAGGTTTGATGGGTGCCTTCTCCAGACTGCAAGTTTTAGCTCTTTCCATAGATGTTCGATAGGATTCAGATCAGGACTCATAGAAGGCCACTTCAGAATAGTCCAATGTTTTGTTCTTATCCATTCTTGGGTGCTTTTAGCTGTGTGTTTTGGGTCATTATCCCGTTGGAGGACCCATGACCTGTGACTGAGACAGAGCTTTCTGACACTGGGCAGTACGTTTCGCTCCAGAATGCCTTGATAGTCTTGAGATTTCATTGTGCCCTGCACAGATTCAAGGCACCTTGTGCCAGGCGCAGGAAAGCAGCCCCAAACATAACCGAGCCTCCTCCATGTTTCACTGTAGGTATGGTGTTCTTTTCTTTGAAAGCTTCATTTTTTCGTCTGTGAACATAGAGCTGATGTGACTTGCCAAAAAGCTCCAGTTTTGACTCATCTGTCCAAAGGACATTCTCCCAGTAGGATTGTGGCTTGTCAATATGCATTTTAGCAAATTCCAGTCTGGCTTTTTTATGTTTTTCTTTCAAAAGTGGAGTCCTCCTGGGTCTTCTTCCATGGAGCCCACTTTCGCTCAAAAAGCGACGGATGGTGGGATCAGAAACTGACGTACCTTCACCTTGGAGTTCAGCTTGTATCTCTTTGGCAGTTATCCTTGGTTCTTTTTCTACCATTCGCACTATCCTTCTGTTCAATCTGGGGTCGATTTTCCTCTTGCGGCCGCGCCCAGGGAAGTTGGCTACAGTTCCATGGACCTTAAACTTCTTAATAATATTTGCAACTGTTGTCACAGGAACATCAAGCTGCTTGGAGATGGTCTTGTAGCCTTTACCTTTACCATGCTTGTCTATTATTTTCTTTCTGATCTCCTCAGACAACTCTCTCCTTTGCTTTCTCTGGTCCATGTTCAGTGTGGTGCACACAATGATACCAAACAGCACAGTGACTACTTTTCTCCATTTAAATAGGCTGAATAACTGATTACAAGACATGTGTGATACTAATTAAAGAAACTAATTAGTTTGAAATATCACTATAATCCAATTATTTATTATCTTTTCTAAGGGGTACCAACAAATGTGTCCAGCCATATTAGAATATCTTTTGTAGAATAAGCAATAATTCATCTCTTTTCACAGCTTCTTTGCTTTATTCTATGACATACCAAAGGCATGCAAGTATACATGATAAAATAGCTTTTAATTTCATCACTTTTCAGGAGGAATGAAGCATTATTTCAATGAGCTGTAAGGGTACCAACAAATTTGAGCACGTCTGTACCTACAGTGAAACATGGAGGAGGCTCGGTTATGTTTTGGGGCTGCTTTCCTGCACCTGGCACAGGGTGCCTTGAATCTGTGCAGGGCACAATGAAATGTCAAGACTATCAAGGCATTCTGGAGCGAAACGTACTGCCCAGTGTCAGAAAGCTCTGTCTCAGTCACAGGTCATGGGTCCTCCAACGCGATAATGACCCAAAACACACAGCTAAAAGCACCCAAGAATGGATAAGAACAAAACATTGGACTATTCTGAAGTGGCCTTCTCCTGATCTGAATCCTATCGAACATCTATGGAAAGAGCTGAAACTTGCAGTCTGGAGAAGGCACCCATCAAACCTGAGACAGCTGGAGCAGTTTTCTCAGGAAGAGTGGGCCAAACTAGCTGTTAACAGGTGCAGAAGTCTCATTGAGAGCTACAGAAAACGTTTGATTGCAGTGATTGCCTCTAAAGGTTGTGCAACAAAATATTAGGTTAGCGGTCCCATCATTTTTGTCCATGCCATTTTCATTTGTTTTATTATTTACAATATAATGTTGAATAAAAAATCAAAAGCAAAGTCTGATTTCTATTAAATATGGAATAAACAATGGTGGATGCCAATTACTTTTGTCAGTTTCAAGTTATTTCAGAGAAAATTGTGAATATATTGAATGTTCTAGAATTTAGCGGTGGGTGTTTTTAGCTTTATGCATGCATAGCCTAAGGGCTAAGCATATAATAACCATGTCTGTATTACTGTATTGAAGTATTAATGCTGTTAGACCTGTAAAGGCACCAGATCGCCTGGACTGCTTATTACTTGGGATTTACGGTGCTCTGTGCAACCAACCTATCCAATTTTTAACATAAGCATTTAATAAACTGAAGGGGCACTACCACTGCCGTGATTTGTTAAAACTTCAAATTAAATGAGTCTCTGTGATTTTCTTGAATATTAAAAAGTTGTCTGGACATATAGCCCACCCAGTGCACAAACAAAACCACTTATAGGAGTTTCAAACATCTCTGTCCTCCTTGAACATCTCCCCTGAGTTTAAGAGTGTGCTCAGAGCATATATATATATAAATAAAAAGAGTAAGCGCGAGAATATTGACAGGTAAGAAAGTTGGCATATTTAACACGTGTTGCTGAATGCTGCCCGTTCCCCTGCTAGTGTAGTGAAGCCGGCATATTTAACACGTGTTGCTGAACGCTGCCCGTTGCCCTGCTAGTGTAGTGAAGAGGGCATATTTAACACGTGTTGCTGAACGCTGCCCGTTCCCCTGCTAGTGTAGTGAAGCGGGCATATTTAACACGTGTTGCTGAACGCTGCCCGTTCCCCTGCTAGTGTAGTGAAGCGGGCATATTTAACACGTGTTGCTGAACGCTGCCCGTTCCCCTGCTAGTGTAGTGAAGCGGGCATATTTAACACGTGTTGCTGAACGCTGCCCGTTGCCCTGCTAGTGTAGTGAAGAGGGCATATTTAACACGTGTTGCTGAACGCTGCCCGTTCCCCTGCTAGTGTAGTGAAGCGGGCATATTTAACACGTGTTGCTGAACGCTGCCCGTTGCCCTGCTAGTGTAGTGAAGAGGGCATATTTAACACGTGTTGCTGAACGCTGCCCGTTCCCCTGCTAGTGTAGTGAAGCGGGCATATTTAACACGTGTTGCTGAACGCTGCCCGTTCCCCTGCTAGTGTAGTGAAGCCGGCATATTTAACACGTGTTGATGGTTGATGTCCTCTGATACCAGACACTGCCACTTTCACACTGTGCTCAGATGGAGCATGGTGTGAATTTACCAAGCTGTGCTGTTTAGTTTTTATTTCCCACATGAAAGCTGCACACGCTGGTTCATGTGATGAAGACAACTGCCTTGATAAAGATACAAATTTGTGCTTTACAGGAGAGGAGAAACATGCTGGACAGGAGCCCTATCAATTCCTTCATTTAACTGGACCATAACTTCTTTATATTCACAAGGAAGATTAATGAAAGTGGCGTATTGTTTAACACAGCAGTGCAGCACAGCTCAAATTCTCCTCTAGTCAATATATATATATATATATATATATATATATATATATATATATATAGTGAGGGATTGGTTAAAGGAAACAAACAAAAAAGGTGAAAGACAACGTAAACCAACTGGTTGGTAAACAAAGAAAATTAATAAAAAGTGTTTGGGATCAAAAATGAATGGGTTAAAGAATACACTTTGTAAATAATAACTGTGTGTTAAATAAGGGAAAGTACAAATGAAGAAAAAGTATGGTTTAAAACAAATATTTATTATTTTTCAGAGACAATACCTGGGGGACACTAGGACCAGGTGGAAGCTACTGGAGTCAAGGCTGGCTCCAGTTCAAATTAATTATCCAATTTAATGACATGTCAATTGTTTAATGATATAATTGGTTACCATTTAAAATGTCTGTTTGGTGAGTGTTTGAACGAGGGTGATGGTAGGAGGAGAGTTGGAGAGTAAAACAAGGAAAACAAGGAAAACAAGGAAAACAAGGAAAACAAGGAAAACAAGAGTATTCGTATTGTGAGAACTGGTTAACGACATTTTGGAAAGGTATTTTGGATTACGATTTGGGTTTTGGAGACGAGGTAACAGGCTCAGCCTGCCCCGTCATTAGTTAGGGAACGATTTGTTTAGTTAGGACCCGGGACTGGGTTAGGTTTTGTTTTCTTTATTTTATTGTCAGTGTGTAAACAATAAACACACGCTACAGCGTTTCTTTGCATCTGGTTGTCGAGTGTCTGATTGAAGCAAAGTCGGCGATAGGAACGCAGATCATCACAATATATATACATATATATATTGTGATGTTGTTAGAGATAGCGTACTGCTATTTTGATTGACAATCGTCTGGTTATCAACGCTGAATAAGCTTGATTTGTTTGAGTGATTAAAAGTGAGTTCCCTGCCTGAACCACCGCTTACAAGCTTACTAGTTTACAAACGAGAGGAGGCCATTGGACCATCTTGCTCGTTTGGTTATTAGTAGCTTATTGATCCCAGAATCTCATCAAGCAGCTTCTTGAAGGATCCCAGGGTGTCAGCTTCAACAACATTACTGGGGATGGTTTCAGACTCCCATAATTTTCTGTGTAAAAAAGTGCCTCCTATTTTCTGTTCTGAATGCCCCTTTATCTAATCTCCATTTGTGACCCGTGGTCCTTGTTTCTTTTTTCAGGTCAAAAAAGTCCCCTGGGTCGACATTGTCTATACCTTTTAGGATTTTGAATGCTTGAATCAGATCGTCGTATAGTCTTTTTTGTTCAAAACTGAACAGATTCAGTTATTGTAGCCTGTCTGCCTACGACATGCCTTTTAAGCCCAGGATAATTCTGGTCGCTCTTCTTTGCAGTCTTTCTAGAGCAGCAATATCCTTTTTGTAACGAGGTGAGCAGAACTGAACACAATATTCTAGATGAGGTCTTACTAATGCATTGTACAGTTTTAACATTACTTCCCTTGATTTGAATTCAACACTTTTCACTATCTATCTGAGCATTTTGTTGGCACAACTACCTTGTTAAGTATTGTATCAATACTCAGATTCATTTGTTAGACTGTATCAAATAATATGGTTGCTGGACTAAGTTTGCACTCTGCTTTGGTGAAGCTGTGGAGAGGGTATTCATTCCCTGCTGAGCAGAAGTGTTTCCAGAGCTGATATCAATGACTAGATGTAATAATACACTGGCCTCATTACCCGCAGTTCTCTCTGCTTGGGGCGGGTCATCCTGCTTTCTCAAGCAGCTGTGTGAAATTGTCTTTGCTGTACCTCCTGGGACCTTGACTAGTTTTTCCTCCCTTTGATCAGAAATCAGTTGCCATCATGCTCTTCCTGGTGCTGCCCTTGGCTTGAGATCGCTGGTGTCAGTGTGCACTTACTGTCCCATCGACCCCAGGTTAGTTATTGCATCTTTCACCTTAGGGGATGGGCTGGTGTTTCCAGGAGGGGAATTCATTGAATTCAGAGAACTCTGCCACTATTGCTCTTTGATTGAAACAGCTACGCTTTCTTTGAGTGTAGAAAGATGCTGGTTGAATGATTAGAAGTAAATACTTAATCCCTGTAATCCAACCACTGGAAAATGAATGGAACGCGGGATTACCAATATAACCATATCATATTTATACACGGTATCTAGGACTGAAACTTGTGTTTCGGTGTGTATTCTTCACATACCGTGCCCAAAATAGCATAATTAATGACTCAGAGGCATGTATGTGTTATGAGCCAACTACGGCTCGCCACTGAAACCTGTTAATTGTGCAAATGCTTTTCAGAGGTTTTCCCACTTGTGTGATAACTTTCAATTCATTTTTGATTCTGATCAGCTGCATTAAACTATACTAACGACTGAGTGGGTGGAGGGAAACAATGCCGGGTGCACTCAAACTGGATGTCTGTCTTATGCTTCGACCCACCTTGTGTCAGGACGGCAGCCCACTCCTCACAAAGAACATGAAAAAAACGCTTTGGATTCTGGAAGAGAACAAAGAACATCAAGGAAACGCTTTGGGTTCTGGAAAAGAACAAAGAACATCAAGGAAATGCTTTTAGTTCTGGAAAAGAACATCAAGGAAACGCTTTGGGTTCTGGAAAAGAACAAAGAACATCAAAGAAAAGCTTTTAGTTCTGGAAAAGAACAAAGAACATCAAGGAAACGCTTTGGGTTCTGGAAAAGAACAAAGAACATCAAGGAAATGCTTTCAGTTCTGGAAAAGACACTTTATTGTTCAACTTCAATTCCACCACAAAACAATAAAAACGAAACAAAGTGAACACATATATCACATATACTGTAGAATGGCAAACATAGTTTACTGATCCTGTCACTGCACTTCAAATATTTAGCTGTGTTTCCTCACAATACTGTGCATAAAGCCATTACTTTAGGGATTCCATAACCGATTTGTTTTGCCCTGAAATTCAACAGGGCTTGACTTCGGCAGAACTGCTTTAAACATTTGTCAAGTTCTTGTGTTACAAATATTGACAAAGAGCTTGATTCATTCTGTAACGAAGGTGCTGAGAAGCCAGGCAGATGGCTTTTTAGTGTAAGGTTGTGCTGGAAAGCTGCTGACGTTTCTGACAGGGTTTCTCATTCCAAGCGTCACGTTCCAGCCTTCTTTACTAGACAACTCACAGGCTTGGAGCAAAGCAAAGAAATGTCCCCCACACTATTGCATCCTAAACCAGCCCTCACTTTTCTTCAGGTAAGGTTTGCAAGGTTTGCCTACGTGACCTGTGCTGTTGTAACACCCCTTAAACATAAGGCTAGTACTACAGAAAGAGCATAGATATTGTTATAGCTGGCTACGCCACTGAGGGAATTGCGCCCTCAGAAATAGTTATTTAAAACAGAATTGAGATTCACCCGCCCAAAAAAGTGGTATGCGGGCCGAGCTGTAACCCCCTGCTCGCTAATCGAGGAGGGGCGCACAACACCACCAATAAAAACTAAATTAAAAACATGCTTCTTTGATTCAGGAGAGAGGCAGTGGTAGGCAGTGAGAGATGAAGAGAAGCAAGCATCACGTTCACCAAGTTAAATACACACACAATGATAAAACAGATATGAGGGCACAGTCATACAATTGGTTATGCCTTAAATTGCAGTCATATCCCAAAAGAGCAGTCCTAAATTAATCAAAAGAAACATACAATAATAAATAGAAAAAACATAAATATACAAACAATTTCAAACAGCAGTGAAAACTCAAAATACCTCCTGTGCAAATAGCCAAATAAATATAAACACTACACCCACCCCCACCATCACCACACACACAAATACACACACACACACAAATACACACACACACACACACACACACAAATACACACACACACACACACACACAAATACACACACACACACACACACACACAAACACGCACACACACAAACACATGCACACACACACAAACACACACACACACACACACAAACACACGCACACACACAAACACACACACACACAAACACACACACAAATACACACACACGCACACACACAAACACACACACAAACACATGCACACAAACACACAAACACACACACAAACACACGCACACAAACACACGCACACACACACACACACAAATACACACACACACACAAACGCACACACACACACAAATACACAAATACACACACACACACGCACACACACACAAACACACGCACACACACAAACACACACACAAACACACACACAAACACACGCACACAAACACACACACGCACACACACAAACACACACACGCACGCACACACACGTGAAATCAATACTAAATACTAATTACCCCCAGCTACAACACCTGCACATCCAATTAATTTAACACCATACAGCAAGTTAGCCAACCCAATTTCCCTTGAAAAGATTCAGAGACAAACCCAGATATCTTAATACCAATACATACAATATGCAAAAAATTTACAGCAGCTTGCACACCAATCACAAATTACAATACCCAGTACAAGCAGAGCTTTTCTTTACATAGCTAAAAGCTATTAACAAATACAAAATATAACGTCCAAAACATGTCAATCTACAAACTCACCGCACCAAACACCAGAGGGGTTCTGAACACCTTCCGACAGGTCTCTTACTCCGGTCAGTAGTAACTGTGCTTCTCCTTAAGAACACCAAAGTTTCACACTATTAAAATCACTCGCTTGCTCTGCTCTGCTTTCGTCTGGTTCAATAGTTTTATCTTCGGTCAAGGGGGCCCCTTTCCTTTCCTTTCCTTTCCTTTCCACTCCACTTTACAGCAACCACAGGACATTTAAACGCTGTGGCGAAATTAGGAAGGGCAGATCATTGGAGGAGCAGGTTGTAAACCAGCCAATGACATCACTTGGCTTTGGTTCACCATAATAACTAGGGCTGAAGACAGAAGTTGCTCTTGCTGGCCAATCAATGCACTCAGGGGAGGGGGAGAAACGTGGAACCAACATGTCAACAAAAAAAAGGAAGCACCGGTAACTTGTACAGTGATGTACAGTGATGCAGGAAAGTTGTGGCCAGTGCATTGTGGGTCCAGACAGTGACTGTGTTACCAGTGTCTCTCTCCTCATCCAGTTCAACTACCCCTCTCCACCACTGCCGTTCCCACACACCCTTCACAGCAAGCACTTCAGACGATACATGACGCAATGTAAGCGCTGTACCAAGGCTTTACAAAATAGCAACAGCATTGTTAACATTGCTGTATTGAATTGCAATGAAGGATTTGTTCTTGGATTCTCACTGCTGGGCTCGAGAGCAGCACAGACTCACTGTGCCTTTCAGCTCTCGCAGCCACAGTCTTCACCGCACACACTTTAACTGTAATGGATGGAAACAAAGCCATTATTACCAAACTGAATTATTGTACAGTCTGTCCCATTCCCCCATCACGCAGCAGGACACACCACATCCCCCCTGCCTCCCACAGCCCACATTAGAAAACCAATCTCTGTTACTGCCAGCATTGCAATAGAAATGGACCAGCAGTGATTGATTGATGCTCTTCATGGTATAGCTGATCTACATCTGAGGGAAATAAATTACTTTTTTCAGTGAGCAGTGTTCCAGGCTGCAATGGGAGCCAGAGGGGAGGGAGGGAGATTATTATACTGCCAGCTTGCTGAGCTGCCCAGGGAAGGGAGGGGAGACTATTATACTGCCAGCTTGCTGAGCTGCCCAGGGAAGGGAGGGGAGACTGTTATACTGCCAGCTTGCTGAGCTGCCCAGGGAAGGGAGGGGAGACTATTATACTGCCAGCTTGCTGAGCTGCCCAGGGAAGGGAGGGGAGACTATTATACTGCCAGCTTGCTGAGCTGCCCAGGGAAGGGAGGGGAGACTATTATACTGCCAGCTTGCTGAGCTGCCCAGGGAAGGGAGGGGAGACTATTATACTGCCAGCTTGCTGAGCTACCCAGGGAAGGGAGGGGAGACTATTATACTGCCAGCTTGCTGAGCTGCCCAGGGAAGGGAGGGGAGACTATTATACTGCCAGCTTGCTGAGCTGCCCAGGGAAGGGAGGGGAGACTATTATACTGCCAGCTTGCTGAGCTACCCAGGGAAGGGAGGGGAGACTATTATACTGCCAGCTTGTTGTGCTGCCCAGGTCTGCGTGCTTGGCAGCTTTACAAGGCTCTTCAAGGCTGCTTTTATCAAGCAGTTTCAAGTGGTTTCCACGTTCCAAAGCTCCCAGTCCATCTGCACATCATCAATGATTTTTTAATTCAGAGCTTGCAGAACACAAGCCTATTATTGATAAAACAAAACAAAGCACAAACATGGCGGTTGACGTGTTTCTCAGGCATTTTTCTCAATTTCTGCAGTTTTACACATGTTACAGCCCATCTGTTCAACCCTGCCTGTGTTTAGCTGTGTTCTTCCTTTAGATGATGACAATATTTTAATGTTTTATATGTCTCTAGAATAATAAAATAATGTAATATCAATATCATTGCATTATTATTGTGCTAAAGTAGTAAATAAATCACACAAGTCGGCTGTGTGATTTATCTAGGTCTTCAAAGGTATGTAAAGTCATTAAAAAAATAAAATAATAATTTTTAATAAAAACCCCACAGAAATGCACGGCAGTGATGCTCTCCTCTGATCTGTCGTAGTCTATTTGTCAACCCCCCTCCCCACTCTGCCCCCTTGCAATCAATCACTTTGCAATATGTTGTTTATAATGATTCATTCTCTTTCTACAATCAATTGTACTGTGCTCATATATCTCAGGGTTCATATACTTCACACAGTCAGCCTAAGGCGAGGTTTTTTTTCCTGATCGAATATCTTTGCTTTTTCATTTATTTATATTTATTTTTGGGGGGGTGGGGTATTATTGTTACCCTCTCCGGTAACCCTTCATTCTCCCACACCTCCTGGTGCCTTGCTGTCCTGCCCTTTCATTGGGGGGGGGGGGTGGTATTATTGTTACCCTCTCCGGTAACCCTTCATTCTCCCACGCCTCCTGGTGCCTTGCTGTCCTGCCCTTTCATTTCCCTGCTGACTGCATCACTATCTCCCCTCTGTATTTCTTCAGTGTGCTTTTGGGTTATTACATACCCACCTTGGGCCCTGACCATGCCTGGTCATGTCTCAGAAGTAAAGCAGGGTCAGAGGAGCACCAGCAGTGCTGTACAGAGTGGAGTTGCTGTCTCTGTAAGAAACACCCATATACCTACCCTAGTGCAGTGAATTTGTACAGGCAACTGTAAGTGTTTGGAAAACAACTTCAGCAGTAAAAGCAAAAGAACAAACAAACAAACAAACAAACAAACATGAACCCTAATGGATATTGGAGTTGACACCACTGATGTAAAGCATTTAAACGGATATTGATTTGTTTTTCTATGCAGGAGTGGAATAATCAAATTGTTTTAAATGTACCGGTGTTGCTGGAGATTGGTAGACCTTGGAAAAGTAGATCTGGCCTTTACTGCGCATGTGCGGATTTCTGAAATTAAAGGGAGGGTTCACAGCATCAGCTGGCATTTTCTATCTGTGAACTTTCATCACTGAACACACCCTATAGTGTTTTAGTTTTAAATTGGTTACCATAAAATATAACAAACTATTTTAAACTTAAAACATGTTGTCAGACTCTTTATTAAAAGCTACATTTTTTGAGAAAAAATATTAAGCTAATGTTGACATAAACCACATTGTTTTAATAGCAGTGTTATGACCGTTAAAATAAAGACTATAACAGTGTGACGGGGAGCCCTGCCCCTATGAATATATTGTGCACTATGTTTATGATTTATTGTATTATTATGATTTATGTATTGAATATATGTATTTTATTATTATTTTAATTATCTGTGAGAATGCGTGACTGTCAGCTACTGATTATTTAACTGGCTGACAGTCCTGCTGACTAAGTAAACCCGTGCAGAATGTGACTGAGGGGTAATAAGATAATTAATAGCTACTCAACCCCTCAGCCAGAATATAAAAGACCTGCAGTTTGGCTGCAGGGAGAGTGTGTTCAGAGTGGAGAACGGTAGTCGAGAGAAAGGAGGTAATTAAAAACATAGAAAGCTTAAAACAATTGCTATTCACGCAGGTTTGTACCAGTGTGATACTTGCTTGGTTATTCGAGTTGTTATTTGCTTGTTCTTTTGGCCAACATGCCCTTTTGTTTGAAAGTGTTTTGTTTTGTAAACCTGTTTGTTTCTATAATTTAATAAAAAGCTGAGTGCTGTAGCGCCTCAGTGTGCCCCTCTATTCCTTGTTTTGGTTTCATTTCCCTGGTCTGAAGTCACCACCAAATCACACTGTCTCCATGGCAAGGGGCAGAGCAGGGCATCACATGTCTGATTATCAATCACACTGGATCCACAGCAAGGGGCAGAACAGGGCATCACATGTCTGATTATCAATCACACTGGATCCACAGCAAGGGGCAGAGCAGAGTATCACATGTCTGATTATCAATCACACTGGCTCCACGGCAAGGGGCAGAACAGGGCATCACATGTCTGATTATCAATCACACTGGATCCACAGCAAGGGGCAGAACAGGGCATCACATGTCTGATTATCAATCACACTGGATCCACAGCAAGGGGCAGAGCAGGGCATCACATGTCTGATTATCAATCACACTGGATCCACAGCAAGGGGCAGAACAGGGCATCACATGTCTGATTATCAATCACACTGGATCCACAGCAAGGGGCAGAGCAGGGCATCACATGTCTGATTATCAATCACACTGTCTCCATGGCAAGGGGCAGAACAGGGCATCACATGTCTGATTATCAATCACACTGTCTCCATGGCAAGGGGCAGAGCAGGGCATCACATGTCTGATTATCAATCACACTGTCTCCATGGCAAGGGGCAGAACAGGGCATCACATGTTTGATTATCAATCACACTGGCTCCATGGCAAGGGGCAGAGCAGCAGCAGAGCAGGGCATCAGCTGTCTGTTCATGTGCACTTGTTTGTCAGCTTGGTGTATAACTGTCTCTGTACAGATTATAGCCTTTGGCTACATGATCTTTAATGGAAATAGAGACCTGTTACTGAAATCCAATCAATTGATTCCTGTGACAGCTCCTGGCTGCGCCGCTCAGGGTGCAATGCCCTTATCGCCACTCTTGTAAAGTCTCTTTTCTTTACAGCTGCTCGGCGTGGCTATTTGTGGAGGGAGGCATGGGGACTGGTATTAAACACAGGGGGACACCATTCAGCCAGTGCTTCCACTTTCTCTCTCAGCATCTGTAATCTATTAGTACTCGCCATCCCTCCTAGATTAGATTAACTCTAGATGAGCAGTTGCTTTAGGCTCATGGGTAACACGCTATATTAGCAATAGAAAATGTGAAGTAAGTCCAATCCCTTACAATCTTACTGAATCAAGAGCAAACCATGGACCCTCTCCTCTAGGTTCATGTGCCTCTTTGTTCAATGTGACATTGTAATTACTGTGTGCATCAGGACGTCTCAATGAAATGCTTTAATAATAGGTATGCAAGCTACTGCCTTAGTGACAAGTTAATGGGGTAAGCGTTCGCCAGCGTGACCCTGCTGCTTTCTTATCACTTTCCTCTCAGAAGGGCCCCATTCAAACACAGAGCTTTGACATGGTGCCAGTAAACCAGCGGGACATGAGTCATTCCAAGCACCTTTACAAAACAGGACGGGATACGAGTCATTCCAAGCACCTTTACAAAACAGTGGTGGACACGAGTCATTCCAAGCACCTTTACAAAACAGGACGGGATACGAGTCATTCCAAGCACCTTTACAAAACAGTGGTGGACACGAGTCATTCCAAGCACCTTTACAAAACAGATGGGACACGAGTCATTCCAAGCACCTTTACAAAACAGGATAGGACACGAGTCATTCCAAGCACCTTTACAACAAGACGGGATACGAGTCAGTCCAAGCACCTTTACAAAACAGTGCTGGACACGAGTCATTCCAAGCACCTTTACAACAGGACGGGATACGAGTCATTCCAAGCACCTTTACAACAGGACGGGATACGAGTCATTCCAAGCACCTTTACAAAACAGTGCTGGACACGAGTCATTCCAAGCACCTTTACAACAGTGCTGGACACGAGTCATTCCAAGCACCTTTACAACAGGACGGGATACGAGTCATTCCAAGCACCTTTACAACAGGACGGGATACGAGTCATTCCAAGCACCTTTACAAAACAGGATGGGACACGAGTCATTCCAAGCACCTTTACAAAACAGGATGGGACATGAGTCATTCCAAGCACCTTTACAAAACAGGACTGCCTTCACATATACTGTACTGCAACTCTGACAGCTAATCACTAATCAGAAAGGCTTTATTTTTCAGTGAAATTAAATAATGTCTTATTTTCTTCTTATATTTTTGATATGGGAATGCCCATGCAATAGATTACATTTGAAGGGAATGTATAGAGATGTACAGTATGACACATTAAGAACATAAGAACATAAGAAAGTTTACAAACGAGAGGAGTCCATTCAGCCCATCTTGCTCGTTTGGTTGTTAGTAGCTTATTGATCCCAGAATCTCATCAAGCAGCTTCTTGAAGGATCCCAGGGTGTCAGCTTCAATAACATTACTGGGGAGTTGGTTCCAGACCCTCACAATTCTCTGTGTAAAAAAAGTGCCTCCTATTTTTCACATTGTTCACAGCACACTTTTAAATGTCCTTGTGTGTGCATTGAAAGCACAGAGCTTTCATAGTGAGGCAGGGACAGGGGAGGCCAGTCTTTGGGTCTTGATCACTGTCTCTAATTAAAGCATGAAGAGGACTCGCACTATAAACATTAGGCAAATGGGATATACCGATTAAAACAAGAGAATACTTATCTTTAGGTAGTGTTTAATTTCTGAGTTAGAATTCGCTGAATTGACTTTCTAAATCCCTGTGTACTGTACTAAATGTGTCTATTCAATCAGAAAGGCTTAACAGCCAATAGTACATTTTAGAGATATTAAAGAGAGAAAGAAATACATGTGAATTTTGGCTTCTGACTTTCCTTCTAAACAAATATGGCTTTGTTTCTCAGAGCATTTTTTTTAGTTTTTGGTACGATGTTCAATTAAAATAAACGTTATGCTGCAGCCCCCTTTAAAGCAATGCTGTGTGATTGATACAGGTATTGTACAGTACAACTGCAGTGTGGTGAAACAAAACATACTGCACCTCACCTCTGCGTATATTAAATCACACCCAGTATGAGATGCCCTGGTGCTGTGATATTCTGCACCTCACCTCTGTGTATATTAAATCACACCCAGTATGAGATGCCCTGGTGCTGTGATACTCTGCACCTCACCTCTGTGTATATTAAATCACACCCCAGTATGAGATGCCCTGGTGCTGTGATACTTTGCACCTCACCTCTGCGTATATTAAATCACACCAAGTATGAGATGCCCTGGTGCTGTGATATTCTGCACCTCACCTCTGTGTATATTAAATCACACCCAGTATGAGATGCCCTGGTGCTGTGATACTCTGCACCTCACCTCTGTGTATATTAAATCACACCCCAGTATGAGATGCCCTGGTGCTGTGATACTTTGCACCTCACCTCTGTGTATATTAAATCACACCCCAGTATGAGATGCCCTGGTGCTGTGATACTTTGCACCTCACCTCTGTGTATATTAAATCACACCCCAGTATGAGATGCCCTGGTGCTGTGATACTCTGCACCTCATCTCTGCGTATATTAAATCACACCCAGTATGAGATGCCCTGGTGCTGTGATATTCTGCGCCTCACTGATGCTTATAGCTTGTTAAATCACACCCAGTATGAGATGCCCTGGTTCTGTGATATTCTGACCTCACTGATGCTTATAGCTTGTTAAATCACACCCCAGTATGAGATGCCCTGGTGCTGTGATATACCGCACCTCACTGATGCTTATAGCTAGTTAAATCACACCCCAGTATGAGATGCCCTGGTGCTGTGATATACCGCACCTCACTGATGCTTATAGCTTGTTAAATCACACCCCAGTATGAGATGCCCTGGTGCTGTGATATACCGCACCTCACTGATGCTTATAGCTAGTTAAATCACACCCAGTATGAGATGCCCTGCTGCTGTGATATACCGCACCTCACCTCTGTGTATATTAAATCACACCCCAGTATGAGATGCCCTGGTGCTGTGATACTCTGCACCTCACCTCTGTGTATATTAAATCACACCCCAGTATGAGATGCCCTGGTGCTGTGATACTCTGCACCTCACCTCTGTGTATATTAAATCACACCCCAGTATGAGATGCCCTGGTGCTGTGATACTCTGCACCTCACCTCTGCGTATATTAAATCACACCCCAGTATGAGATGCCCTGGTGCTGTGATACTCTGCACCTCACCTCTGTGTATATTAAATCACACCCAGTATGAGATGCCCTGGTGCTGTGATACTCTGCACCTCATCTCTGCGTATATTAAATCACACCCCAGTATGAGATGCCCTGGTGCTGTGATACTCTGCACCTCACCTCTGTGTATATTAAATCACACCCCAGTATGAGATGCCCTGGTGCTGTGATACTCTGCACCTCACCTCTGTGTATATTAAATCACACCCCAGTATGAGATGCCCTGGTGCTGTGATACTCTGCACCTCACCTCTGCGTATATTAAATCACACCCCAGTATGAGATGCCCTGGTGCTGTGATACTCTGCACCTCACCTCTGTGTATATTAAATCACACCCCAGTATGAGATGCCCTGGTGCTGTGATATTCTGCACCTCACCTCTGTGTATATTAAATCACACCCAGTATGAGATGCCCTGGTGCTGTGATACTCTGCACCTCATCTCTGCGTATATTAAATCACACCCAGTATGAGATGCCCTGGTGCTGTGATACTCTGCACCTCACCTCTGTGTATATTAAATCACACCCCAGTATGAGATGCCCTGGTGCTGTGATACTCTGCACCTCATCTCTGTGTATATTAAATCACACCCCAGTATGAGATGCCCTGGTGCTGTGATATTCTGCACCTCACCTCTGCGTATATTAAATCACACCCCAGTATGAGATGCCCTGGTGCTGTGATACTCTGCACCTCATCTGTGCGTATATTAAATCACACCCAGTATGAGATGCCCTGGTGCTGTGATACTCTGCACCTCACCTCTGTGTATATTAAATCACACCCAGTATGAGATGCCCTGGTGCTGTGATATTCTGCACCTCACCTCTGTGTATATTAAATCACACCCAGTATGAGATGCCCTGGTGCTGTGATACTCTGCACCTCACCTCTGTGTATATTAAATCACACCCCAGTATGAGATGCCCTGGTGCTGTGATATTCTGCACCTCATCTCTGCGTATATTAAATCACACCCCAGTATGAGATGCCCTGGTGCTGTGATATTCTGCACCTCACCTCTGTGTATATTAAATCACACCCAGTATGAGATGCCCTGGTGCTGTGATACTCTGCACCTCACCTCTGTGTATATTAAATCACACCCAGTATGAGATGCCCTGGTGCTGTGATACTCTGCACCTCACCTCTGTGTATATTAAATCACACCCCAGTATGAGATGCCCTGGTGCTGTGATATTCTGCACCTCATCTCTGCGTATATTAAATCACACCCCAGTATGAGATGCCCTGGTGCTGTGATACTCTGCACCTCACCTCTGTGTATATTAAATCACACCCAGTATGAGATGCCCTGGTGCTGTGATACTCTGCACCTCATCTCTGCGTATATTAAATCACACCCCAGTATGAGATGCCCTGGTGCTGTGATACTCTGCACCTCACCTCTGTGTATATTAAATCACACCCAGTATGAGATGCCCTGGTGCTGTGATACTCTGCACCTCATCTCTGCATATATTAAATCACACCCAGTATGAGATGCCCTGGTGCTGTGATATTCTGCACCTCATCTCTGCGTATATTAAATCACACCCCAGTATGAGATGCCCTGGTGCTGTGATACTCTGCACCTCACCTCTGTGTATATTAAATCACACCCAGTATGAGATGCCCTGGTGCTGTGATACTCTGCACCTCATCTCTGCATATATTAAATCACACCCAGTATGAGATGCCCTGGTGCTGTGATACTCTGCACCTCACCTCTGCGTATATTAAATCACACCCCAGTATGAGATGCCCTGGTGCTGTGATATTCTGCACCTCATCTCTGCGTATATTAAATCACACCCCAGTATGAGATGCCCTGGTGCTGTGATACTCTGCACCTCACCTCTGTGTATATTAAATCACACCCAGTATGAGATGCCCTGGTGCTGTGATACTCTGCACCTCATCTCTGCATATATTAAATCACACCCAGTATGAGATGCCCTGGTGCTGTGATACTCTGCACCTCATCTCTGCATATATTAAATCACACCCAGTATGAGATGCCCTGGTGCTGTGATACTCTGCACCTCACCTCTGCGTATATTAAATCACACCCCAGTATGAGATGCCCTGGTGCTGTGATACTCTGCACCTCATCTCTGTGTATATTAAATCACACCCCAGTATGAGATGCCCTGGTGCTGTGATATTCTGCACCTCACCTCTGTGTATATTAAATCACACCCAGTATGAGATGCCCTGGTGCTGTGATACTCTGCACCTCACCTCTGTGTATATTAAATCACACCCAGTATGAGATGCCCTGGTGCTGTGATACTCTGCACCTCACCTCTGTGTATATTAAATCACACCCAGTATGAGATGCCCTGGTGCTGTGATACTCTGCACCTCACCTCTGTGTATATTAAATCACACCCCAGTATGAGATGCCCTGGTGCTGTGATATTCTGCACCTCACCTCTGTGTATATTAAATCACACCCCAGTATGAGATGCCCTGGTGCTGTGATACTCTGCACCTCACCTCTGCGTATATTAAATCACACCCCAGTATGAGATGCCCTGGTGCTGTGATACTCTGCACCAGTCACTCAGTTAACACACTGGCTGGGCCCGGGTATAAATCAAAGCGTTCTCTTAACTCTAAAATGAAAGCGTGGTGCTGTCTGTAATGCTGCAGAATATTAACTCACATATGTGGGACTGACAGTTGTATCTAATAAGATATAGATGCAGTAAGATATCTTTTTTGTGTATTAATTTTATTGAAAATGATATACAGAAGAAGCTGTATTGCAACAATTTTTCTTCTTCTTCTTCTTCTTCTTCTTCTTCTTCATAATAATAAAATATTACAGAGAACAGGGGACAGCAGGGAAGTGATATAGTGAGAAGAGCTTCAAGCTTTTATTACCTTTTCTTGTGCAATGTGCTGTTCTCAGCATCAGTACACACAAACACAATCCCCTTTAAGCACATCATATCGATTTTATTTCCTTCTGTTTTTTTCTTTTCTCTCTTTCTTGGTTGAGTTTCTAGTAAATGATTTTCATCTGCTCAAAGCTGAGGTAGCTGTACTGGTTTCCAGTTGGTTAGAATATTGCTGTACTGGTTTCCAGTTGGTTACAATATTGCTCTACTGGTTTCCAGTTGGTTAGAATATTGCTGTACTGGTTTCCAGTTGGTTAGAATGCTGCTCTACTGGTTTCCAGTTGGTTAGAATATTGCTGTACTGGTTTCCAGTTGGTTAGAATATTGCTGCTCTACTGGTTTCCAGTTGGTTAGAATATTGCTGTACTGGTTTCCAGTTGGTTAGAATATTGCTGCTCTACTGGTTTCCAGTTGGTTAGAATATTGCTGTACTGGTTTCCAGTTGGTTAGAATATTGCTGCTCTACTGGTTTCCAGTTGGTTAGAATATTGCTGTACTGGTTTCCAGTTGGTTAGAATATTGCTGTACTGGTTTCCAGTTGGTTAGAATATTGCTGTATTGGTTTCCAGTTGGTTAGAATATTGCTGTATTGGTTTCCAGTTGGTTAGAATATTGCTGTATTGGTTTCCAGTTGGTTAGAATATTGCTGTACTGGTTTCCAGTTGGTTAGAATATTGCTGTATTGGTTTCCAGTTGGTTATAATACTGCTGTACTGGTTTTCAGACGGTTTGTTGCTTTATTTATATGGTAGCTATACTCATTTTCTGTAGTTATGTCTTATTCAATGCACTTTACTTAGTGTACATTTTTTTTTAATAATATCATATTATTTCAGTCAAGTCTCATTGAATCCAATGACACTCTCACGATGAATCTAAATTAGCTTTAAAAACAATAAAAGCAGCATGTGTCCCTTCCTGAACATGCACGACTCACAATGATTTGAAGGACTCAGCATTTCAGTCAAAAGCTATCTGTGGCAGGACAAAGTTGTCCTGCCCCTTTAATGGAAGGGGTCACGTGATGGGTGACCATTCTGGCTCTGGAGTGGAGCTACAGACCAGAGCTGGAATGGCCGCCAATTAAACACATGATCCCAATCACCAAATTGGGGGATTATATTATTAATTGTTTAATTGGCCCAGCTGGCCAATATAAAGCTGGCCATGTTGCAGCACGGGAAAAAGGGAGGAGAACAAAGGAGAAACACTGAAGTGCGGGGGAGGGGCGGGCGGCGCTTGTGTGTTTGCTGGTTTTCATGACTGAGTTTTGTATATTTAGTTTAAGATATTTCTGTTTTGTTTAAATCTTTGTTTTGGCCATTGTGCCCTTTATTTTGCCGTGTGGCATTTCTTTGTTTTATTTATGTTTTGGTTTATTAAAAATAAACCCCCTATTTCTAAAATACTCTGCCTCTGAGTCTTGAGAATGCTAGTATCCTCTGCCATCCTGTCACACTATCCCAACAGCATTTAGAGGTTTTATTTAACATCATATAATTAAAGAACCTACAAAGTAATATCGCAAAAGTCTACTGGAAGCCATAATAGTACAGTATTTCATGTTACATTTTGAAATATTGTTTTTGTTAAGTATATGGAAAATTACAAAGCGATAGGTAATTCAATGTTAACGGAACATTATTCAGCAGGTTTCATTTGACTTCATGAAGCAAAATTAGTTCATTCTATAGGGTGATGTGATTTTGGCCACAGCTGCAATGTTTGTTTATATAGCTGATAGTCTAAAACACCTGAACATATTAACAACACAGCAGCTGAACTGATTTCTGTTTGAATTATTTATTTATTTGTAATAATGTAGAAAACTATTTCTGGGAGTTGCTGTATAGACAACCACCCATAATCCCTTAACATTCATTATAATATTCCATTGTACAGTATCTCCACTCTTCAGTTCTAACTGTTAGTGAGATTAAGTTAATTAGACACTCTCTGTGCTGTATGTTGAAGTTAATTACGCACTCTCTCCATTATGCTTTGACATTAATGATGCACTGTGTTTTATCTGTGCTTCCACTTGTTTGCTATGGCAGTGCATTAGCTGCACGAAGCTGTCATGTTGCAGAAAGGCATCTGCACTCCTCTGTCTCTCTACTCATTATGTTGTAAGCGCTTTCACAATCACCGCCATTAGTTTGCATTACCCAATTATTAGTCTACATAAAACTGCGACACTGTAACTAAAACTCTGATAAAGATTTACCATTAGGCTGTGTCAATTACTCTGTTTATCCGTCAGGCTATTCAAACACTGTGCTAGTAGCTGCTTTAATGTGTGAGATATTCAGATCTCAAGTGTGTACGACCCCAGTAGAGCAGCTCCCACTGCCAAGCCAATTCGACAACCCCCAATACAGCTCCCACTGCCAAGCCAATTTGACAACCCCCAAAACAGCTCCCACTGCCAAGCCAATTCGACAACCCCCAAAACAGCTCCCACTGCCAAGCCAATTCGACAACCCCCAAACCAGCTCCCTCTACCAAGCCAATTTGACAACCCCCAAAACAGCTCCCTCTGCCAAGCCAATTTGACAAGCCCCAAAACAGCTCCCACTGCCAAGCCAATTCGACAACCCCCAAAACAGAACCCACTGCCAAGCCAATTTGACAACCCTCAAAAACAGCTCCCACTGCCAAGCCAATTCCCACTGCAAAGCCAATTCGACAACCCCCAAAACAGCTCCCACTGCCAAGCCAATTTGACAACCCCCAAAACAGAACCCACTGCCAAGCCAATTTGACAACCCTCAAAAACAGCTCCCACTGCCAAGCCAATTCCCACTGCCAAGCCAATTCGACAACCCCCAAAACAGCTCCCACTGCCAAGCCAATTCGACAACCCCCAAAACAGCTCCCACTGCCAAGCCAATTCGACAACCCCCAAAACAGCTCCCTCTACCAAGCCAATTTGACAACCCCCAAAACAGCTCCCTCTACCAAGCCAATTTGACAACCCCCAAAACAGAACCCACTGCCAAGCCAATTTGACAAGCCCCAAAACAGCTCCCATTGCCAAGCCAATTCGACAACCCCCAAAACAGAACCCACTGCCAAGCCAATTTGACAACCCTCAAAAACAGCTCCCACTGCCAAGCCAATTCGACAACCCCCAAAACAGCTCCCACTGCCAAGCCAATTTGACAACCCCCAAAAACAGCTCCCATTGCCAAGCCAATTCGACAAGCCCCAAAAACAGCTCCCACTGCCAAGCCAATTCGACAACCCCCGAAACAGCTCCCACTGCCAAGCCAATTGCCTCTTCACACAAAGAAGGACAAAGGCCAGTCCTGCAGGCGTCCTCTTTGAGCTCAACAGGTGCCTGGCCAGTAGGGGCCACTGTAGTGCATTCCCAACCATTTTTGCCTCTCTAACCTGACTGTGACGCTCCCTTCCAGAATCCCCAGCGAAGACCAGCAACTTCGCACAGCCAGGATGTGAACCTGTGCTCTCATGACTGTATGACTCGCTCATCACATCACGGGACCTTGCTTTTACCAGGTGAGCCACTCAGGGACCACTACAAAAGGTAAGCAGGTAACTGAGCAGGTAAACATTAAGTATCCCTTTATTGCCAAATCCACTGATCCATTGAACTTCCTCTTTTAGGTTGTTTGGAGGTTTTGTTTTGAATTGTTTACCACAATGTATCCTGCTGTAATATATTCTAATGAAAAGATCTTAAAGGGAAAGTCCAATCTGCAGTTAATGTGCCATATACCTGATTGTTCATGAACACCTGTCAATCTTTGTTGTAATGGACTCCTGTAGTTGATGAGATGGTATGTGAGTCTGGATTAATGGCAGTCAGGTTCAGTCAGGTCAGGTCAAGCGGCCCTGTCCTGAAAGCTGCTTAAACACACATCTCTAATTGTGCACGTCTTGTTACCCATTGCATCGACTCAGGAAAGACTTGCAGACCTCATTCCTCAGACAGCGCAGTATCTCAATTATCGCTTATTGTGGTCCCAGGGAGATAAAAAATAAATAAAGCCATTCATTACAAATATGCTACACTTTTCCCAGACAGAGTAATTAACCCACAGCTCCTGCAGTCTAGATGAATGAAGTGTAAAAAAGTACTAAGTATAAAAAAGGAAGACTAACTGAATTTAATTCCAAAAGTAGACAAGCGAACGCCATCAATTACTGTTCCCCACACCCCGTCCAACTGCACCACAGACTTTAACAATACATGATAAAAAATATTCTTTATTAGCAAGGCATTGCTTGCTTTGCGTTGTGCAACACCGTTGTGCGCAATTACTGCATGTTTCAAAAAGTGCTTGAGAACCTTAACAATCACTCATTATCATACATGAGAACCACAATGCAATTAACAATCACTCATTATCATACATGAGAACCACAATGCCTTTGTCCTCCAGAGGCTTGCTGACATCTACACTGTTTAAGAGGACGCTGGCTCAGTCATGGGATCGGAGGACGCTCGCTGAACCTTCAGGTCTCCTGAGCTTTCTGGGGAGAAAATCGCAGGTAAAATGATTGGGTACTCTAAATTAAAAAGAATAAAAATCTTGGTGAGGTATAAGCTGATCACATAGACCCCTAAGGCAATCAGCGCAAGGTTTTTATTTCCAAAAGTGTAAGAGCCACAAAGGTCCCAATGTCCATGTTGTCCAAACACATCCCTTTCTGAAGCTGTGTGTGACACTCCTGAAGATATCTGTCTCACGCAGGCTGTTCTTTCACTGGACATCAAAACTGATTCATAAACACGACTTTTCAAAGTAAGGGGAACAAGAGGCAGTTCTTTTCATGAGGTTTACAGATGGCTAAGTGGTGCTGATATTTCACTTACTTCAATGTCATTAGTGGGTTTAAGGAATTAGACAGTGAAAGGATTTTAGTGCTCAAACAGAATTCAAAGTGCTTCATTATAACATCAGAAGGGAACAAGCAATTATCACAGTGAAGCACATTTTTAGAGATGTGGAATTCAAAGCAGATTAAACACCTGAAATGGGAGGGGGACCTTTTCTGAGGATCTGCAGAGTTGCTTTCTGTACAATTTAAACGCATTGCCCCCCTTGGCCTTTCTAAACCTGTCAGCTCACTGACACTATAGTCCTGTATGTAGCACTGTGGTTCCAGAGTGACTGCAGCATCCACCTTACATTCCTGTTGTACGAGCAAAATAGATTACCAGAGAGATCTTAGTTATACAGCTTTTAACCCTTATAAAAATGCCCCATAGTAAAAGCACAGCAAAGTGTAATACAGCATAGTGAAAGCATGACAAAGCATTGGTAAGCACTGTAAAGAATCGCAAGGTATGATAAAGCATGTTAATATAAACATGGTAAACTATGGTAAATGCATAGTATTGTATAACCATGGAAAGAGCATGGGGGAAATTGCAAAAATACACTTTATAACAAATCCTCCTCTCACCTGCAGAGGACAGCGTTCAATGTCTACCCAGGGGACTTCTTTGACCTGAAAAAAGAAACAAGGACCAGGGGTCACAAATGGAGATTAGATAAAGGGGCACTCAGAACAGAAAATAGGAGGCACTTTTTTACACAGAGAATTGTGAGGGTCTGGAACCAACTCCCCTGTAATGTTGTTGAAGCTGACACCCTGGGATCCTTCAAGAAGCTGCTTGATGAGATTCTGGGATCAATAAGCTACTAACAACCAGACAAGCAAGATGGGCTGAATGGCCTCCTCTCATTTGTAAACTTTCTTATGTTCTTATGTTCTTATAATAATAGTGTGTGGCACACATGTTAATAACATGTCTCAATGACTAGAGTAAGCAGTGAGAGGTGTGAGGGTGCTGTATCACTGAAGCAGTGAGAGGTGTGGTGTACTGTATCACTGAAGCAGTGAGAGGTGTGGTGTACTGCATCACTGAAGCAGTGAGAGGTGTGGTGTACTGCATCACTGAAGCAGTGAGAGGTGTGGTGTACTGTATCACTGAAGCAGTGAGAGGTGTGGTGTACTGTATCACTGAAGCAGTGAGAGGTGTGAGGGTGCTGTATCACTGAAGCAGTGAGAGGTGTGAGTGTACTGTATCACTGAAGCAGTGAGAGGTGTGGTGTACTATATCACTGAAGCAGTGAGAGGTGTGAGGGTGCAGTATCACTGAAGCAGTGAGAGGTGTGAGTGTACTGTATCACTGAAGCAGTGAGAGGTGTGAGGGTGCTGTATCACTGAAGCAGTGAGAGGTGTGAGGGTGCTGTATCACTGAAGCAGTGAGAGGTGTGAGTGTACTGTATCACTGAAGCAGTGAGAGGTGTGAGGGTGCTGTATCACTGAAGCAGTGAGAGGTGTGAGGGTGCTGTATCACTGAAGCAGTGAGAGGTGTGAGGGTGCTGTATCACTGAAGCAGTGAGAGGTGTGAGGGTGCTGTATCACTGAAGCAGTGAGAGGTGTGAGTGTACTGTATCACTGAAGCAGTGAGAGGTGTGAGGGTGCTGTATCACTGAAGCAGTGAGAGGTGTGGTGTACTGTATCACTGAAGCAGTGAGAGGTGTGGTGTACTGTATCACTGAAGTAGGTAGGAGCAAGGAGGACTTGCAGCTAATGCAGAAAGACAGAGACCGTTCTTATGTACTCTGTTGTTTTGGGTGATTTCAGAGCAATTACTTTCAGGCACAATATTTTTCTATGTGAATGCCTATGAGCCCTTATAAACATTTACTGTGGTATTTTTTCACAATACTTTTCCAATGGTTTTAGAATGCATTTACCATAGTTCACCATGGTTTACCATGTTTATTTTAACATGCTTTAACATACCTCTGTGCTTTACAATGCTTGCCTATGCTTTACCATGCTTTCTTTCACTGTGCTTTATTACACTTTGCTATGCTTTTACTATGGGAAACTTTTCTAAGAAGGATCCTGTAGAGGAGCATTGCATGACCAGGGACATGCTGTATGTGTGCATCCACACAGAGGGGAAGGAGGGAGCTAGGCTTTGAAGGGCGACTCTACTGGGTGTAACCTGGATTAGCTCACTGTCAGAAGAGGGGTTCATTGCATTGCATGTACTCTTCGCACCCCATTCATGTGCTAGCCTGCTTGTCTTTTTACAATCCTCAGTATCTGGAATGAAGTGTGGAGTAGTGGTTAGGGCTCTGGACTCTTGACCGGAGGGTTGTGGGTTCAATCCCCAGTGGGGGACAGTGCTGTTGTACCCTTGAGCAAGGTACTTTACCTAGATTGCTCCAGTAAAAACCCAACTGTATAAATGGGTAATTGTATGTAAAAATAATGTGATATCTGTATAATGTGAAATAATGTATAATGTGATATCTTGTAACAATTGTAAGTCGCCCTGGATAAGGGCGTCTGCTAAGAAATAAATAATAATAATTAATTTGAAATGGTAATAGTACGACCATCTGTGCTGCCCATCGTTCTCGTCATGAATTAGTTTTCAATCTGTTTGTAATTCTATAATAGAATGCAACTCTACAATGCGCAACTCTCTGGATATATCATTATTATTATTATTTATTTTTTAGCAGATGCCCTTATCCAGGGCGACTTACAATTGTTACAAGATATCACCCTCCGGTCAAGAGTCCAGAGCTCTAACCACACAAGCATAGCTCACGGTAACTGATTTACAACAAGTTTTTAAAATAAGATCTTGCTGTGAAATGTTAGAAGAATGTTACATTATAAAAAAATCACATTCTTTATAATATAAGTATGACTATTATTGCAGTGTTACTAATATTTATGATGAATGGATGATGTGCAAAAATGCTACTTCCGTTCTTTGAAACTTAGAGAATGAATCTGAAGAAACCCGAGGAGGCTAGGCTCCATGGCGTTCAAATCCCTCCAAATACCAGCGCATGCATAAATACAACTGCATTACCCCCATCCAACCTTATTAGACAAGGAAAGAGACAGATTGGAAAAGAGGATGCAAGACATTGCTTTTAATAAATGACTGCATCTTTTATCTTTCCCGAGCAGAAGACAAACTGTTCTGCAGTTCACGGGTTATCCCTCGATCCCCACTGGCCACTCATAACATATTGTTTGGCAGATTACCCATGACCTCCGATTCGTCTGTAAATGGCAAAGACCTGTTCAGGATCAGCTCTCGTTTATTCAGTTTCTTTTCTCGCTGTCAGCTGTTGACCCCGCGGCTGTCCACACTGCCGTGCACGCTTCATTGTGTCTTTGATTAACTGTCATTGTTTGCAAGGGAACATGTTTATTTAATCAGATGCTCTCTGTCGAGACAAAAGAATTGATCAGCCTTCTCATAAAACCAGCCCAGCTGAGCAGGAGGGATACAGAGGCTGGGAGGCAGGAGGCAGTAGACACGCTTGAGCTGTTATTGTTTGCAAAAGGTTTGCTTGTGACAGAAATATATCTGCTGAAAAAAAATGCTGAAAATTGCAAATTCCACTTAAGATTTCCTTTTTAAAAGACTTGGCTTTGACTGCAGGAAAACAGAGGGAGTGACCAAGGAGAGCTCAAAAAGGACCTTTACCCTGAACCTTTATAGTATTCTCTATGCATACTGCTGCTTACTCGTTGTTTAATTATAGTGTCACTACAGTTGTGAAGTGTCTTTAACTACACTGTAATTACTGTATGTCTATACGCCTGTCCATTGACTCTACTATCTAAAACACAAGGCTCCTTTAAACATGAATTAAAATGGATACAGCTCAAGGGTTAGGGTTATTATTATTTATTTCTTAGCAGACGCCCTTATCCAGGACAACTTACAATTGTTACAAGATATCACATTATTTTTTTACATACAATTCCCCATTTATACAGTTGGGTTTTTACTGGAGCAATCTAGGTAAAGTACCTTGCTCAAGGGTACAGCAGCAGTGTCCCCGACCTCCGGTCAAGAGTCCAGAGCCCTAACCACTACTCCACACTACTGTTATGAACAGGTTAGGGTTAGGGTTAGGGTTAGGTTTGGGTTATGAACAGGTTAGGGTTAGGGTTAGGGTTAGGGTTATCCTTAGGGCACATTGGCATTGTTTTCTGAGGCGCGTGTGATGATCTGAAGACTACATTTTAAATGTTGATTCTATTATATATCAGGGTAACATTTGTCTTTCAGGTTTGTGGCTGAAGGAAACCTTGTGTCTCAACAGAATTAGCCTCCTCCTCTCTCCCCAATCTACTAAGTTTCTCTCGTCAAAAACCTCTCTGAAAACTCAAGCAAACAGAATGAACGTAGTGCTGTGGTTTGTCTCCATTAACAGAGAGCTGTTTAATTTCCACTGGCGCTAAATTTAGTTTACGTGATCGCTGAGTCCTCCAGGTCCTATCTGAGCTTACATCCTGATTTAGTTTACATGATTGTCGAGTCCTCCAGGTCCTATCTGAGTTTACAGCCTGATTTAGTTTACATGATTGTTGAGTCCTCCAGGTCCTATCTGAGTTTACATCCTGATTTAGTTTACATGATCGCTGAGTCCTCCAGGTCCTATCTGAGTTGACATCCTGATTTAGTTTACATGATTGTTGAGTCCTCCAGGTCCTATCTGAGTTTACATCCTGATTTAGTTTACGTGATCGCTGAGTCCTCCAGGTCCTATCTGAGTTTACATCCTGATTTAGTTTACATGATCGCTGAGTCCTCCAGGTCCTATCTGAGCTTACATCCTGATTTAGTTTACATGATTGTCGAGTCCTCCAGGTCCTATCTGAGTTTACATCCTGATTTAGTTTACGTGATCGCTGAGTCCTCCAGGTCCTATCTGAGTTTACATCCTGATTTAGTTTACATGATCGCTGAGTCCTCCAGGTCCTATCTGAGCTTACATCCTGATTTAGTTTACATGATCGCTGAGTCCTCCAGGTCCTATCTGAGCTTACATCCTGATTTAGTTTACATGATCGCTGAGTCCTCCAGGTCCTATCTGCTAGAGCTTACATCCTGATTTAGTTTACATGATCGCTGAGTCCTCCAGGTCCTATCTGAGCTTACATCCTGATTTAGTTTACATGATCGCTGAGTCCTCCAGGTCCTATCTGAGTTGACATCCTGATTTAGTTTACATGATCGCTGAGTCCTCCAGGTCCTATCTGAGCTTACATCCTGATTTAGTTTACATGATTGTCGAGTCCTCCAGGTCCTATCTGAGTTTACATCCTGATTTAGTTTACATGATCGCTGAGTCCTCCAGGTCCTATCTGAGTTGACATCCTGATTTAGTTTACATGATCGCTGAGTCCTCCAGGTCCTATCTGAGCTTACATCCTGATTTAGTTTACATGATCGCTGAGTCCTCCAGGTCCTATCTGAGCTTACATCCTGATTTAGTTTACATGATTGTCGAGTCCTCCAGGTCCTATCTGAGTTTACATCCTGATTTAGTTTACGTGATCGCTGAGTCCTCCAGGTCCTATCTGAGCTTACATCCTGATTTAGTTTACATGATCGCTGAGTCCTCCAGGTCCTATCTGAGCTTACATCCTGATTTAGTTTACATGATTGTCGAGTCCTCCAGGTCCTATCTGAGCTTGCATCCTGATTTAGTTTACATGATCGCTGAGTCCTCCAGGTCCTATCTGCTAGAGCTTACATGCTGATTTAGTTTACATGATTGTTGAGTCCTCCAGGTCCTATCTGAGCTTACATCCTGATTTAGTTTACATGATTGTCGAGTCCTCCAGGTCCTATCTGAGCTTGCATCCTGATTTAGTTTACATGATCGCTGAGTCCTCCAGGTCCTATCTGAGCTTACATCCTGATTTATGCAAACAGGCTGCAGTGTATTATGTTATGGGAAGCTATAACAGTCGTCTCGGAATAATGAACTTGTTTAAAAGATGCTGTGCACAATTCCCCTTTGTTTACGTTGCAAGCTCTCGTGGAATAAATGATCCAGCTGACTTTCTGTGTAGCGGAAAGGTCATGGATAATTCTGCTTGAAAAGGTCAATTAATATTAATAAGAAAAGAACAACAGCCGAAAAGAATAATTCTAAAACATGTTGATGTTTTAATCTAAATGCAAATCAATATTTGAATAGCTGGTAGTGAAGCGAGATCTCTACAAGGTTTGTACCACTTTCCAAACACTATGTCTCCTCTCATGACGATGTGACTCTTCTGATTTACATGCAGTATTCCAGGTACTTATAAAATAAAACAGCCCTGCATAAAGGTAAGATTTACTACACACTTACTCTAGGGGCAACACTTTGTCTGCATCTTCAATATCTCACCTGCTTAACACCCCTAATTAGCTATAAAATCAGAAGGATATATACCCATGCACCCTGCATGTCACACTCTGCTGTTCTTACAGTTCAACCCAGGACTGTGTGACAGAGCTTGCAAGAGTGTAACGGGAAACGTGTTGTTCTGCTGTTACGGATTCTGATTGCTTCCGGTTCAGGTTAAAGGCTGTACAACTGCATGTGCAATCCAGTCACAATCTTTTCCGCAGTGGTCAAGAGGTGTGTGGTCACCGGTTCACACCCAGCCTCCGCCCTATTACAGTGGTTGGTATTCACAACTACCATATCACCCTGCCAGGAGAAACTATTGATTTGCCCCGTGCCAGCTCTTTAGAACTGGAATCAAATCTGACTGCTTTTGTTTTATATTTTTCATTTTTAATTTAGTGTGCCCAATTATTTTTATCCCCAATTTAGAATGTCCTATTATTTTTCCCCACACAACAGCAATTCCCCAAACAGCTGCTCAGGAGAACTGAAGGTTCAGTGGGTGTCCTCCAATCCCATGACCAAGCCAGCTTCCTATTGTACAACCAGAAACTTGAGAGCAGATGTCAGCGAGCTAGTGGCCTCTGGAGGAGAAAGGCCAGTCCTGCAGGTGCCCAAGCTCACTAGGCATCTTCACAGCAGGGTCGGCTGTAGCGCAATGAGGAGAAAGTCCCTGCCAGTTTTGCCTCTCTAACCCACAGGAGCCAATGCATTGCTCCCTTCAGAATCCCCAGCAAAGACTGACAACGTCACACATCGAGGAAGCAAACCTGTGCTCCCCTGACTGTAAGACTCACCCTGCACACCACACAGCCAGGACGCTGCCCTGCGCTGCCCTGACTGTAAGACTCACCCTGCACACCACACAGCCAGGACGCTGCCCTGCGCTCCCCTGACTAAGACTCACCCTGCACACCACACAGCCAGGACGCTGCCCTGCGCTCCCCTGACTGTAAGACTCACCCTGCACACCACACAGCCAGGACGCTGCCCTGCGCTCCCCTGACTAAGACTCACCCTGCACACCACACAGCCAGGACGCTGCCCTGCGCTCCCCTGACTGTAAGACTCACCCTGCACACCACACAGCCAGGACGCTGCCCTGCGCTCCCCTGACTAAGACTCACCCTGCACACCACACAGCCAGGACGCTGCCCTGCGCTGCCCTGACTAAGACTCACCCTGCACACCACACAGCCAGGACGCTGCCCTGCGCTCCCCTGACTGTAAGACTCACCCTGCACACCATACAGCCAGGACGCTGCCCTGCGCTGCCCTGACTGTAAGACTCACCCTGCACACCACACAGCCAGGACGCTGCCCTGCGCTCCCCTGACTAAGACTCACCCTGCACACCACACAGCCAGGACGCTGCCCTGCGCTGCCCTGACTGTAAGACTCACCCTGCACACCACACAGCCAGGACGCTGCCCTGCGCTCCCCTGACTGTAAGACTCACCCTGCACACCACACAGCCAGGACGCTGCCCTGCGCTCCCCTGACTAAGACTCACCCTGCACACCACACAGCCAGGACGCTGCCCTGCGCTGCCCTGACTGTAAGACTCACCCTGCACACCACACAGCCAGGACGCTGCCCTGCGCTCCCCTGACTAAGACTCACCCTGCACACCACACAGCCAGGACGCTGCCCTGCGCTCCCCTGACTAAGACTCACCCTGCACACCACACAGCCAGGACGCTGCCCTGCGCTCCCCTGACTAAGACTCACCCTGCACACCATACAGCCAGGACGCTGCCCTGCGCTGCCCTGACTGTAAGACTCACCCTGCACACCATGAAGCTGTGCTTTTACCAGGTGAGCCACTCGGGGACCCCTGAAATCCGCCTGTTTTGATGTGTTCAGAACCTTGAAAAGGTGTTAACCTTGCTGGAGGGTATTGTATCATTTTGTGTGTTGTGTATATTTCCTCCTCCCCACTGCCACTGTTTTCAGCTAAATGGCCTTTCCCCTTTTTCTTGCCTCCTTATCCACTGTAATTCAATCTCTTTATACATAAAAAAACTTCTCTGTTTTATTATATATGGCTTGAAGCGTTGCAATTCCAATAAAATCACAAAACCTGTTTCTTGTCCTAGAGATAGATACTCAAATCAAATATCTTTATCAAAACCTCCTCTGCCTCAGGAACTCCACACAATATCATTACTGCTTCTCCCGTTTCTTTTCTGTTACCTTCTCTGTTACTAAAAGAGTTACACTAATCCATTAGTTTTGCTTCTCTGGGTTCTCATCAATGCTTTTTAGTGACTAATGCATTCTTATCTAATAAGTTTTCATGAATGATTAATTGAATTTCAATGAGAAATGGGATTTCTGAAATTTCTGTGTCTGTATAAAGCTGAGGTGCGGTTACAATTATAATGATGTCATATCGAGTGTAACGTCAAAGCTATTAATAAAATACAATTTAATATTTAAAATGATGAATAATATATAACCCCCCTTCAAGCCATCACGAGTTCTGGGTTGAAACTCTTTGTGAGAATGTGAGTCAGCAAACAGTCTTTTCTTAATCTCTGTTGTGTTAGTCATGATAACACTCCAAAGCTTGAGACACAATTAGAAAGCAATTTATCAATCATGATTTCCTGCCAGGACAAGAATCAAACAAACAATCTATGTTCTTCAAAACACTTCTTTCAATGGGAACTTTGGGAAATAAGAAAGAAAGAAAGAAAGAAAGAAAGAAAGAAAGATACCAGCGAAAGTTACTAATATTTGAATCTAATGAAAGTGTTCCAGAACCTCCTGCAGTGTTCACTAGAGACACGCTACTCTACCTTTGCTGTATCCAGTGTTGTTCAAATTGCAGCAATCATTTTTCAGCATATTCCCGACAGTTTCGATTTTGTATTCACACATCAAAGATAAATAAAGAATAAAAATCTGACAGGAGAAAAATATTTTTTCTTCTACACACCGCAGTGTATCCAGTTCATGCTCCCTCTGCAGCAATGCTGGAGCTCTGATTGAAATGAGTGGCATAGTGTAGGAACAGAAAACCAGCACTGCTGGAGGAGGGAGCGCAATCTGGATGCACCACGATCCTGGTGAAGTTGACGAATGCTCCCGTGTAAATGTGAGAAATGCATTGCCCAGCTGATGTGTGACCTGTGAAGTGTGATTAAAATACTTGTAAGCACTGCAGAGTGCTCTGTATTATTATTATTATTATTATTATTATTATTATTATTATTATTATTATTATTATTTCTTAGCAGACACCCTTACCCAGGGCGACTTACAATTGTATACAAAATAAAATACATATCAAGAATTACAGTACAATTAAAAGCAAGATACAAAATACAATGACTTCAGTCCTAATAAGAGTAAATACAAAACACAGTACGATTTGATATCGGGGCAGTTCACAGTGTTGATAGTTACATCAGGGTTACATACAAGTGCAAGTGAAATACAAAATACTACAGATTGGGTGCAGGATTAAATACAGTAAAATAGGGAGCAGATAAGTGCAAGTTAAAATGCATCAAAGGCAGAGTGCTATATAGACCAGAAGGGGAGATTTGAGTTTTACAGGTGTTGTCTGAAGAGGTGTGTCTTGAGGAGGTATCGGAAGGTGGTCAGGGACTGGGCAGTCCTGACATCCGTAGGAAGGTCGGCGAGGGTGGAGAAGGAGGTACAGTCAGTCTTCTAGTGCGGGCGGAGCAGAGAGGTCGGTGGGGGTGTAGGGATAAATGAGGGTCTGGAGGTAGCTGGGTGCAGTCTATTCAAGGCATCGGTAGGTGAGTACAAAAGTCTTGAACTGGATGCGAGAGGTGATCGGGAGCCAGTGGAGCGAGCAGAGCAGTGGAGTAGCGTGGGAGAAGCAAGGCAGAGAGAACACCAGACGGGCAGCGGAGTTCTGGATGAGCTGGAGCGGATGGGTGGCAGACGCAGGGAGGCCGGCCAGGAGGGAGTTGCAGTAGTCTAGGCAGGAGAGTACCAGGGCCTGGATGAGGAGTTGCGTGGAGTAGTTGGTGAGGAAGGGTCGGATTCTTCGTATGTTGCTCAGGAAGAATCGGCAGGTGCGTGCTAGAGTGGAGATTTGCTGGGAGTAGGAGAGGCAGGGGTCCAGGGTTACTCTAAGGTCCTTGGTTGAGGAGGGAGAGAGTGTGGTAGATTCCAGAGGAATGGAGATAGAAAGATCAGAGGAGGGGGAAGATGAGAAGGGGAAGAAAAGGAAGTCAGATTTAGAGAGGTTAAGTTTGAGGTGATGCGAGTGCAACCAGGAGGAGATAGCAGACAGACAGGTAGAGATACGGGAGGGGATGGTAGGGTCAGAAGGGGGAAGGAGAGCATCATCAGCAAAGAAATGGTATGAGAAACCATATTATTATTTTTTTATTATTATTATTTATTTCTTAGCAGACGCCCTTATCCAGGGCAACTTACAATTGTTACAAAATATAACTTTATTTCACATTATACATTATTTCACCTTATACAGATATCACATTATTTTTTACATACAATTACCCATTTATACAGTTGGGTTTTTACTGGAGCAATCTAGGTAAAGTACCTTGCTCAAGGGTACAACAGCAGTGTCCCCCACCTGGGATTGAACCCACAACCCTCCGGTCAAGAGTCCAGAGGCCTAACCACTACTCCACACTGCTGCCCTACTACTCCATAGGATGCAATGAGGGGGCTCAGGGAGTGGGTGTAGAGAGAAAACAGGAGAGGACCCAAAACTGATCCTTGGGATCCCTGATCCTGTTGAGAGAGGGTGAGGTGTAGAGGTTGAGCCGTACAAGGTTACCTGGTAAGTGTGGTTGGAGAGGTAGGAGGAGAACCAGGCCAGAGCAGTGCCAGAGATTCCCAGGTCATCGAGAGAGGATAGGAAAATAGAGTGATCGACAGTGTCAAAGGCAGCAGAGAGATTGAGGAGAATTAGGACAGAGGAGAGAGAGAGGCAGCACGGGCAGAGTTTAACGAGTTAGTGACAGACAGGAGAGCAGTTTCAGTGGAGTGAGCAGAGCGGAAACCAGATTGGAGAGAGTCGAGCAGAGAGTGGTTAGACAGGAAAGCAGAGAGCTGGCGGTGTACTGCCCGCTCGAGGGTTTTAGAGAGTGCACTAATATAACACTGTGATACAGACAGCACAGGCACAGCACAGGTAATGTGATGTGTTTCTTGTAAGCACTGCAGAGTGCTCTGTACCTCTTTAAAGCAGTGCACTCCTGTAGCTGGCATTAGTAAAATGGAATACATCTGCAGTGCCCATGGTTCAGCAGGCCCTTCAAACAGACAGAGACAGATATCTGAAATGTGCTTTGCAATTACTTCACGCTGACAAGGCCCCATTATCTCCATTTTAAGCATTAATCAATATTAATGGTGCGCATAGATCAGATTGCCAGCTCGCGAAGTTTCATCAATTACATTTGCTTCCATTGTAAATATGTTGCCTTTCTTCCGGAACCCGATTCATTTATGAAAACAAATTGCAACTCCAGGTCTTTCCTCTTCTCAGGTGCCCCATTCATTACAGAGAGACCTCCCTTCCCTCTCCATAATGCAGCGAAGCAGCTGCTGTTTCAGAGCTCTATGCACTTAATGAACTTGATCAGTTCACTCTGCTGCCAGCGCGTAGGGAGCAAGACCTCCTGATTATGCAAAGGGGCTTTTCTTTTGGAGGATAAAGCAGCTTGCAATTCTGCACAGCGGGCTGGAACACGTGTCACAAGTGACCAAGGTTAGGTTGTAAAGAAACGTTTTTTCTACACAAATGTTGTTTTGCACTATTATTATTATTATCATTATTATTATTATTATTATTATTATTGAAATGTTGTACACGATTGGTTTACTTAATTGTTTACTTACCCCTTGCTTTGTATGAGGCTGGGGGTGATCAACCTGGACTGGAGAGTTTTGGCCAGGCGCACGATAAAACACAAAAGGAAGCATTTATGAGAGGGGGGACCGGAGACACTCGCATGACATGAGAAGTACTCGTTTTCTTTTTGGAAGTTGACAATAGTAATTACTACCTAAAAAGCTACTGTTGAGTTAAAATGCATAGTAGTTATTGCGCTTGTTTTCAACCAACGGCAATTGTACTGGGGATTGCAACCTAAGACGTACCTGATTAATTGACTGTTTTGTAAGGGGAATTAAGAACATAAGAAAGTTTACAAACGAGAGGAGGCCATTCGGCCCATCTTACTCGTTTGGTTGTTAGTAGCTTATTGATCCCAGAATCTCATCAAGCAGCTTCTTGAAGGGTCCCAGGGTGTCAGGTTCAATAACATTACTGAGGAGTTGGTTCCAGACCCTCACAATTCTCTGTGTAAAAAAGTGCCTCCTATTTTCTGTTCTGAATGCCCCTTTATCTAATCTCTGTGACCCCTGGTCCTTGTTTCTTTTTTCAGGTCAAAAAAGTCCCCTGGGTCAACATTGTCTATACCTTTTAGGATTTTGAATGCTTGAATCAGATCACCGCGTAGTCTTCTTTGTTCAGGACTGAATAGATTCAATTATTTTAGCCTGTCTGCATACGACATGCCTTTTAAACCCGGGATAATTCTGGTTGCTCTTCTTTGCACTCTTTCTTTCTAGAGCAGCAATATGTGTGGTCCAGTGGTTAAAGAAATGGGCTTGTAGCCAGGAGGTCCCTGGTTCAAATCCCACCTCAGCCACTGACTCATTGTGTGACCCTGAGCAAGTCACTTAACCTCCTTGTGCTCTGTCTTTCGGGTGAGACGTAGTTGTAAGTGACTCTGCAGCTGATACATAGTTCACACGCCCTAGTCTTTGTAAGTCGCCTTGGATAAAGGTGTCTGCTAAATAAACAAATAATAATAATACTTAGTTTGATTTAAATTCAACACTTCTCACAATATATCCGAGCATCTTGTTGGCCTTTTTTATAGCTTCCCCACATTGTCTAGATGAAGACATTTCTGAGTCAACATAAACTCCTAGGTCTTTTTCATAGATTCCTTCTTCAATTTCAGTATCTTCCATATGATATTTATAATGCACATTTGTATTGCCTGCGTGCAGGACTTTACACTTTTCTCTATTAAATGTCATTTGCCATGTGTCTGCCCAGTTCTGAATGCTGTCTAGATCATTTTGAATGACCTTTGCTGCTGCAAGTGTTTGCCACTCCTCCTATTTTTGTTCCGTCTGCAAATTTAACAGGCTTGCTTACTATACCAGAATCTAAATCATTAATGTAGATTAGGAATAGCAGAGGACCTAATACTGATCCCTGTGGTACACCACTGGTTACCTCGCTCCATTTTGAGGTTTCTCCTCTAATCAGTACTTTCTGTTTTCTACAGGTTAACCACTCTCTAATCCATGTGCATGCATTTCCTTGAATCCCTACTGCGTTCAGTTTGAGAATTAATCCTTTATGCAGGACTTTGTCAAAAGTTTTCTGGAAATCTAAATAAACCATGTCATATGCTTTGCAATTATCCATTGTCGATGTTGCATCCTCAAAAAAATCAAGCAGGTTAGTTAGGCAAGATCACCCTTTCCTAAAACCATGCTGACTGTCACCCAGGATACTGTTACCATATAGGTAATTTTCCATTTTGGATCTTATTATAGTTTCCATAAGTTTACATATAATAGAAGTCAGGTTTATTGGTCTGTAGTTACCTGGTTCGGTTTTGTCTCCCTTTTTGTGGATTGGTATTACATTTGCAATTTTCCAGTCTGTTGGTACAACCCCTGTGTCAAGAGACTGTTGCATGATCTTGGTTAGCAGTTTGTAAATAACTTCTTTCATTTCTGTGAGTACTATTGGGAGGATCTGATCCGGCCCAGGGGATTTGTTTATTTTAAGAGCTCCTAGTCCCTTTAACACTTCTGCCTCTGTTATGCTAAAGTTATTTAAAATTGGATAGAAACAGGTTGACATGTGGGGCATGTTGTCCGTGTCCTCCTTTGTAAAAACCTGTGAAAAGTAATCATTTAATATATTTGCTATTTTTTTTCTTCATCTATAATGTTGCCATTTGTATCTCTTAGACATGTTACCTCCTCCTTGAATGTTCTCTTGCTGTTATAATATTGGAAAAACTTTTTGGAATTGGTTTTAGCCCCCTTGGCAATGTTCATTTCTATCTCTCTCTTGGCCTTTCTAACTTCCTTTTTGTCTTGCATTTGGAGTTCTAAGTACTCTTTCTGTGTACTTTGTTCTTGGTCCCTTTTAAACGCTCTGTAAAGTGCCTTTTCTCTCTCTCTATATTTTTTTTCATGGAAGCAAGAGTAATAGCAGCATAGCAATTGCATTTCTCACCATTTTTGTCGATTTATATCCGCAGGTACCTGGGCCGAAGGTTTTGTGGGGCACTTGGAAGGGCTTTTCTCTTTTTATTATTATTATTATTATTATTATTTATTTCTTAGCAGACGCCCTTATCCAGGGCGACATACAATTGTTACAACATATCACATTATACATTATTTCACATTATACAGATATCACATTATTTTTACATACAATTACCCATTTATACAGTTGGGTTTTTACTGGAGCAATCTAGGTAAAGTACCTTGCTCAAGGGTACAACAGCAGTGTCCCCCACTGGGGATTGAACCCACGACCCTCCGGTCAAGAGTCCAGAGCCCTGACCACTACTCCACACTGCTCTTTGGCGAGAGACCCTGCCCTTCAGTTCTAACGGGTGCATGCGCCTCTTGTTGGCTTGCGAGCGAAGAGGAGTGGGCCGCCTGGCCCTGGATGTCCGCGGGTTTGGCTGAGCCAAGGGAATTGTCTCATTGGATTCTGGAAGAGGGCATGGGTGACTATCGTGACAGTCCTGGCTTGCACAGACCTTTTTGTTTACTGTGCTGCTATATAAGTTTTTGAATTTACTTTGTTTATATTAATAATAATTAACTTGCTGCTAAAGAGTCATTTTTGTTACATATATTATGCATACTAATACTTATCAACTTGCTGCTATTGAGTTATTTTGTTTACCTATATTAGGCATACTATTAATTATTAACTTGCTGGTAAAGAGTCATTTTGTTACCTATATTACCCATGATTAACTTGCTGCTAACAGTTGTTAAACTAACTGTATTGTAGATACTGGGTTCATATATTAGAGGTGCTGCTAATGCGTGTGTATGGTGGATATATAATGGACTAGTTAAGTCACTTATGAGTGGTTTGGTGTGCATGTAGATATTTGTATATACAGTATATATGATTCCTATTGTGCTACAGTTTTTTTTTTTAATGTGTGTGATCTCTGTATTAAAGTGAACTGAGATTTTACTTACCTGGTCTGTGGTCCTTGGTTGTCGGTCTTCTGGGGGTCGTGGGGGGGCAGCACGGAATCCAAAGTACCTGGTGACGTGGGAGAATAAAGGAAATAGCGCCGGTCATTCTGTCAGTCTAGTCTGTTGATCTATAGCAGTGCGTGAGACATGCAATGCCCTTTCTTTCCCTGATTCTGCAGATAAGGTTCCAGCACTCTGACAGATCTCGAATTAGGCTGGATTCAATGCGTCACTTTCCACTGAGACTGTATGTAAACGCAGCCTCCTTCCACAACTCCACTGGCTTTCCTGCTGGGAGACTTTCTGTGCCAAAGTGGGAATTTAACAACTTAGAGAAAAAAACAGACAGCACTCTTCTCAAGATGTGTTGTGTAATGACTATGTGTTTATAATGTATAGGGAGAGACCAGAATAACTGTGAACAGCTGTCACATTTTGCACAGGTGTTGCCAACCACAGCTCTGCACACCTTTGTTTCTTTGTGGTTTGTCTTCATCACAGCACAGAATCCCACTACATGACTGTATTTACGTGCCCAATTATTTTCTCCCCAGTTTAGAATGTGCCATTATTATTTTTTCCCCTCACCGCAGCTGTTCCCCACACCGCTCGGGAGAACTGAAGGTTCAGTCGGCGTCCTCCGATCCTTCGACCGAGGCAGCTTCCTCTTCTACACCCAGGAACTCGAGAACGGATGTCACTGGCCTCTGGAGGACAAAGGCCAGCCCTGCAGGTGTCTGCTGTGAGCTCACTGGGCGCCTGGCCAGCAGGGTCCGCTGTAGCATGATGAGAAGCAGTCAGTTTTGACTCCCTCACCCATGGGAGCAGCAGAGTCAATGCGACAGCCAATCCCTTCGGAACCCCAGCAAAGACCAGTGACTCCACACAGCCAGAACCAAACCTGACTCACCCTGCACACCACGTGGCTGTGCTTTTACCAGGTAAGCCACTCGGAGACCCCTCGATTCAGCATTTCTGTATTCAAAACTACAATTATACAATGTGCTGAAGCCCAGGTTATGAAACCGTGCACAGTCATGACAGTCATCTGCAGTTTATCAGCCCAGCTGATGGGAATATAAACTACAGCAACAAAGCTGGCTCCCCATCCTTAAATAATATCACAGATCTGTCTTTCTGCTGCTACACTTCCCACACCAGTGAAAAGATGGCTTTTATATGGATGAACTGTAAATATGAATATAAAACTGCTTTGTTTTATTCTGTCATTTAAAGACTATACGTCACTTGATCATGGTGTCACCTGTAACCGTATTTGCCTCTTCTTTACCAGCATGTCTAGATGTCTGCTCCTATAATAATTACTGCTGAAGTGAAGTTATTGCCAGGGGTGTCAGTGGTGTTGAGAGCTGACAGATATAACCAGTACGCAATGGGGTTTCACTCACACTTTCAGGAACCTGGGGGCAGGTTCAGCCACCAGTGAACAATTTAGTTGCTAAAAAGACAAGATATTGCAGCTATGAAGTGAAATTGCTCATCTTTATAAACTGCCGGTACCAGGGAGACACAGATAGGTAGAGCCCTGCATGCTGCAGTTACTCTGAGGTACCAGGGAGACACAGATAGGTAGAGCCCTGCACACTGCAGTTACTCTGAGGTACCAGGGAGACACAGATAGGTAGAGCCCTGCACGCTGCAGTTACTCTGAGGTACCAGGGAGACACAGATAGGTAGAGCCCTGCACACTGCAGTTACTCTGAGGTACCAGGGAGACACAGATAGGTAGAGCCCTGCACGCTGCAGTTACTCTGAGGTACCAGGGAGACACAGATAGATAGAGCCCTGCACACTGCAGTTACTCTGAGGTACCAGGGAGACACAGATAGGTAGAGCCCTGCCCACTGCAGTTACTCTGAGGTACCAGGGAGACACAGATAGATAGAGCCCTGCACGCTGCAGTTACTCTGAGGTACCAGGGAGACACAGATAGGTAGAGCCCTGCACACTGCAGTTACTCTGAGGTACCAGGGAGACACAGATAGGTAGAGCCCTGCACACTGCAGTTACTTTGAGGTACCAGGGAGACACAGATAGGTAGAGCCCTGCACGCTGCAGTAACTTTCTGAAGGATATCATAATTAGTTAACAATTAGTTTACTCACAAGCTAAACAGTGTTGCATGTTCTAATATATAGTAATTAATTTAAAAACAAATTTCAATTAATACATTAAAGTCTGTAAAGAAATTGAACCCCGTGTCGATGATGTGATCAGCTTGTATCTGTTAATAATCCCTAAGTAGGGGTCTGATGCTGGCTGAACAGGCTTTTTGTTGATTAGTTTTTTTTATTAGTTTAACAAAATTTTATTTTGTTGTTCTTTTTCACAGTTTTAAATGACCAAAAAGTTCAAGTTAGCCTCTGTATTTAAACTGGACTCCCTTTGTATAAACACATCTTCATTTGCTGTATGTTTTGTTCAAGTTAGCCTCTGTATTTAAACTGGACTCCTCTTCATTTTGTTTCTTCGGTAAGAACGCTCATATCTCCTAATCTATCAGCAGACAATACATTTTGAAATGCATCCAGTTTAATGCAGTAATTATGCAGAATGGCTTTTAAACAATTGGAATTGACAGTGCCCTAGTTTGTTCCTGTATAGAGTTTATTGTTAGCCATGACTGTGGGTGCTGACAGTATAGATTCATAAAAACCATGCCAAAGATACAAAGATAACCCATCATCATTGTCCTGGTATTATTGGCAGGATACATTTCAAATCAATAGCATCAACTGCGCTTTATTTACCTCAGTTATGTCCAATGAGTTTTTGTTTCTCCTTTGCAAGGCAAAAAAAAAAAGAAAAATGAAATGAATCATTTAAAATACACGAAGCAGCACACAGTCACGACAGCACATGCAGTTTGCAAACTGGAAGGAATATATTTGCAACTATAACAAGTCTTCATTGAGATTTCAAGCAGACGCTCATATTGTAACACAACTCATTCAGATTGAGGACCATGTATTGAGTAGGATGGCAATAATCATGCCAATGTCACTGACACGCAACCTGCTGCTCTGCACTCATTGGATATGTTGCTAACGAAGGCACAGGAGACACAAGGTGCAGTGTGGGATACCATGGTATCCAGGGAAGTTACCAAGGTGTTGCTGCTGAACATCGGGATCAGTCGTGGGATCAATCAGCCACTCGGAGCCGACAAGCTCTGATGTTCAGAAAGCCTATATGTGCTGTGAAGGTTTGCTCTTGCTAGACTAGTTTATTACACATTTAAGCTTTCCAGTGCCACAGTAAAGACAACAATAATCCACCGTACTGAAACAGTGGCTGCTGGATTATATTGTATTGCATCTTTAGTTTCTTAAACAGCAATTTCAAACCAAGGAACATATTGTATTGTATTGAGGAGGGTACATCTATCTCACCCTCAGCAGATTCCTGAAGAAGTGCCCATCTCTGCAAATAACTGCACCCCATTTAAAAACTTTGCAATGTCTAACAGCTTCTAACAACAAAAAACTCAACCCAAGTACACAGCACTGCAACATGTATTTTTAGCTACTCTGTAAGACTCTCCTGTGTTTCTCACGAAAGTGCCGAGACACTGGTCCTGGGCAGTGGAAGGGTGATTCATGTTTGTGTTTGACACAAGTGTGGCTCAGTGTGGATTAACAAGAACAGGCTGGAGCAGAAGTGGAAGAGGGCGTCCATTGGGAGGCTGTTTGTTGTTTGTAAAGAAATTAGAGTTTCATTCTTCATGACAGCTCGTCCCAGAGAGCAAACATTACTCTGTGGTGACATTACAAAAAAAAAAAATGAGAGAGAGAGAGAGAGAGAGAGAGAGAGAGAGAGAGAGAGAGAGAGATTTGATTTTAAATCTCTTTATTGAACAACACAAAAAGAAAAACAACAAAACATTAAAATAACAAAAATAAAACTAGTAAATTCCAGCACTGATCATAATAGAACAAGAATAAAACACAGATAAATAACTGAAACATTCTAAAAATAGCAACAAAAAAAAACTAAAAACACACCAACAATTTTAAAAATTAAAAATTAGCATGCCATCTTCACCCACTGCACACACCCCATCCTCAATACACCACCTCATCATAAAAGTATCCATATCATTCATTATGCTGTAATAAGAAAAATCAGCTTTTACCCTGTTTACAACCAGAACTCTAAAAACACACAGGGCATCATCTATACCAGTGCTGGATAATCTGTTCTTACGGGATTTTAAAATCGCCAGCTTCGCTTGACCCAGGAGAAAATTTATCAGGGACACCGATGACGATATTTAAAAGAATACTTAATACTTAAAATTAATAACTCTTTAGTAAAACACACCCCGAGGTTCATCAGCAGGCCTTCTAGAAAAATAAAAAAAGGCCGGAGTCGTGGGCAGTCTGTAAAAAGGTGAAACCCAGTTTCCACAGAGAGACAGAAGGGGCACTGCTCCCTCACACCTGGGTCAACTCGGCTCAGCCAGCGGTTCGTGGCGACAATGCCATGTAACACTCGCCACTGCAGGTCCCCGGAGCGCTTGGGCAGAGGCAGCTTGTACACCACCCTCCAGGACGGCCGCACAGACTCCTCCATCGCCAGGTGAGCCCTCCACTTGGTATCAGTCAGGTCTTTAAGTCTGTGATAATGCCGGGTCTTAACCACAGTGCCGTACAGCTGCCTCTTCTCTGCAGAGTGAAACTGTAAATTGGTCTCTTCATCCAGGGATAACAGCATCCCGGATCGCTCCCCCCCCCCCCCCCCAACACTGCAGTCAACTCGGCCCCAGTCTTCCATCGCCACTCAGTCCAGTCTACCAGGTGACCCAGGTGTTGTGACTCCGGCCTGTAGAAACACTAAAAAAAGCTGTTTTGAATTAAAAGCATCAATGTTAAAAATTCTATTAAAAAAGGCTCCTCAAAAATAAAACATGTACAGAGGCTTTCATCTGTCCTTAAAATCTTAATTAACCCCCAGGCATTTAACATGTTACTGTAAAAGCTTTCCAGCTCAGTTCTAATAACTTTACTGGGGGTCATTAAAAACAGCTGTCTGTCTAAGCCAAGCCCCCCAACCCTCTTGAGGAGGGACAAAGCCATGCCTCTCCAGCTCAGCTCAGGGGTGTACAGCAGTCTCTGGGCTGCCTGCAATCTGAATGCAGTGACCCGGGAGGGGATGTCAATCAGTCCCTGCCCTCCTTCGTCTCGGGGCAGGTACAGTACTGCTGGTTTCAGCCAGTGGTTTCCATCCCAAAAAAAATTAACTAGTTTTTTCTGGACCTGCTCCAGCAGCCCTGGGGGAGGGTCTAGACACATTAATCTGTGCCACAGCATGGACGCTACCAAGTTGTTAATCACAAGGACCCTCCCCCTGAAGGAGAGGCGGTTCAGCAGCCACTGCCAGCTCTGTAGCCTTCCTGCTACCTTCTCCAGCACCCCCTCCCAATTTCGCTGCATGAATGCCTCAGTTTCTAAGTACACCCCCAGCACTTTTAATCCAGTTCTGTTCCACTCCAGCTTCTGTGGCAGGGACGGAGGAGGCTTTCTCAGCCAGCTCCTTGCAAGGAACGCTCCATGTTTGGCCCAATTCACCCGTGCTGAGGAGGCTCTTTCAAAGCTCCTCATGCATTACTCCAGCACCGCCACGTCTTTATCGCTGGTTACAAACACATTCAGGTCATCAGCGTACGCTGAGAGATGGGCGGGCTGGGTGGAGGGGAAGGTAGGTATGGCCAGGCCAGCGAGACGCTCCCTCAGCTGGTGTAGCAGCGGTTCAATGGAGATGGCGTAGAGCATCCCTGACAGAGAGCAGCCCTGTCTAATCCCTCTCTACACTGGGAAGGGCTGGCTTAGACAATTATTAATCTTGACAAGGCTAAAAATATTAGAATATAAAATTTTAATATAAGAAATAAAAACAGGACCAAAACCAAATGCCTCTAGGGTGCGAAATAAAAAGCCATGGTCTACCCTGTCAAAAGCCTTCTCCTGGTCAAGCGACACTAGCCCAAAATCTAAGTTAAAAAGCTTAGATACATTAAAAAGATCTCTGATTAAAAACAAATTATCAAAAATTGAGTGTTTTGGTACACAGTATGTCTGGTCATTGTGCACCACAGTACCCATACACTCCCTAAAACGGCCGGCCAGAGCTTTGGAAAAGACCTTATAATCGCAGCACAGCAACGACACAGGACGCCAGTTCTTCAGCTCACAGAGGTCTCCTTTTTTGGGTAGTAAAGTCAGTACTGCCCTGCGGCAGCTCAGAGGCAGCTCTCCCTCCGCCACACATTCATTCAGCACCTGGTATAGATCAATTCCAATGCAACTCCAGAAATGTTTATAGAATTCAGCAGGCAGTCCATCCAGCCCAGGTGCTGTTCCATTGGAGAGCTGTGTGACGGCGGTTGTGAGCCCCTCCAGTGTGATGACGGTGTCCAGGCCGCGGCTTTCCTCCTCACCCAGGTGAGGGAGACCTTCCAACAGCCGCTCCGTCTCCTGCTGGTCGCAGCCCTCAGCCTGGTACAGTTCTGAATAAAATGTCACCGCGGCCTGACGAAGCTCCGCAGGGCTGGAGACCTCTCTCCCCCCGGGCAGCCTCAGTGTAAGCATTTGTTTTCTTTCAGCTTCTTTCTTCTCCAAGCTGAAGAAGAAGGTCGTGGGGGGCGTCCATGTCTCTTAATTCCACAAATCTTGTTCTTACCAGGGACCCCTTGACCTTCTCCTCCAGCAGGCTGCCCAGGCGCTGTTTCCTCTCTTTCAAACTGCGATAAGCCCCTTCCGTGCTCTGACCACCCAGCTCTCTCTCAATCTCTAAAATCTCATTCTCTAGCTGGCTGGCCACTGCATTCAACTCACTAGTGACGTTCTGGGTGAATTGCTGACAGAATATTTTAATTTGGATTTTCCCCACATCCCACCACTGTCTCAAATTAGAAAAACATCTCTTTTCTTTTCTCCAGTTATTCCAAAATAGTTTGAATGTTTCCTTAAACTGTGTGTCTTGTAATAATTTAATATTAAAGTGCCAATAGGATTTGGAGTGCTGTGCAGTGGGTAAACACAAAACAGCTGTGATGAGGTGATGATCAGATAGAGAAGTGGGATGAATACTGCTGCCAATAATTCTATTAAGGTGGTGCTTTTGGGTGTAAAATCTATCTAACCGTGCTCCAGACAGTTGACCATTATTTAATTTAATCCAAGTATATTGTTTAGATCGATTATGTAAATTTCTCCAGATGTCAACTAAATCAAATTTTGTCAGCACGCCAGCCAGCTCTCTCGCAGATTGGGTTCATCATGATTTCTGTCATAATTAAAATCCAGGGTACAGTTAAAATCCCCTCCCACCAAAATAAAATGCTCTGGATCACACTTCTCTAAAACCTGGTTGAGTTTTTTAAAAAATAAAATCCTGTCATTATACAAATTAGGAGCATAGATATTAAAAAGATCAATAAAAACACCATTTAATTTTAATTCAATTTTTAAAAGCCTCCCTTGTACAACTTCCTCTACAGACACCACGTCTACTCCCAGCCCCGGAGAGAATAAAACTGCCAGCCCCGCACTAACATTAGAGCCGTGACTTAAAATCGCCTTCCCCTTCCACTCTGACAGCCAGTGCGCTTCATTGCTGCTGTCAGAGTGGGTCTCCTGCAATAGAATAAAATTGGCTTTTTTAAACTAAATAAAATAAAAAAATTGGGCTCTCTTAAAATCATCACGGCAACCATTTATATTTAAAGAACTCACTAAAAACTTATCCATAAAGGAAGAAAAATAAAATAGCAATAAATAAATACAAAAAACAAGGGTAAAAGCTTTAAAATTGAATTGATCCATTAAAAACCTTTTGATTGCTCAACCATTTTTCTTGCAGTGCTTACAAACTTTTTCAAATGAAACCTCTTTTTCCTGTCAAATTCCTCTAAACTTGCTTTTCTTAACAGTACATTAGCAGAGGCTAAAAACAATTTCAAGTCAGGAAAGAAAAGTGGAATTTCAACTCCCCCGGCCCCGACTCTCCGACAGCGGCAGCACTGGGCTGAGACCCCGCATCACCACCAACCAGCGAGCCATGGCTCGGCTCCCCAGGAGCAGCGAGTTGAGGCTCGCCGCTACCTTTGTGAGCCACCACAGGGCCCCAGATAGACTCCCCCACAACCACTGCTTCAGATCTTTTCTGCATTTTCTTTTTTTTAATCACAGCAGTAAAGCTCCCCTCAGGATCGGTAGGGGGTTCCTGTACGGTTGACTCTGTAGGAGGATCCTCTACTGTAGACTGCTCCTCTGCAGCAATCCTCTTCTTAACTCGGGGCGCAGGCACGGGCGTCTCCGCCGACTCCTCCACCTGTGCTCCCCGAACACCCTCAGCCTGACCAGCCCCCTGCCTTTCAGCGCTGCCCTCCACCGCAGCCGCTGATCTGAGCTTAGGGCAGGCTTGCTTCATATGCCCTTCTTTGCCACAATGAAAACATTTCATTGTGTCCGAGGTTGCAAAGATAACACACATTTTTATTGTCATGCCAATAAAGCCAATTTGAATTTGAATTTGAATTTGAGAGAGAGAGAGAGAGAGAGAGAGAGAGAGAGAGAGAGAGAGAGAGAGAGAGAGAGAGAGAGAGAGAGAGAGAGAGAGAGATTGAGATTCCTGGCATTTGTCAGTAATAGAAAGTGTTGGTTAATGACCACAACAAGCTGCTGAATCTTCTGATAATGTTTCAAGTCATGAAAGAAGTGTTTAGTAGAATGCTGAGCTACATTTACAGCGAATCCTACCTGAGGACTGACCCATTCTTGAAGTGACGTTATTCTTTTTATACAGTTAGAGTGAATCCTATCTCAGGACTGACCCATTCCTGAAGTGACGTTATTCTTTTTATACAGTTAGAGTGAATCCTACCTGAGGACTGACCCATTCCTGAAGTGACGTTATTCTTTTTATACAGTTAGAGTGAATCCTACCTGAGGACTGACCCATTCCTGAAGTGACGTTATTCTTTTTATACAGTTAGAGTGAATCCTATCTCAGGACTGACCCATTCTTGAAGTGACGTTATTCTTTTTATACAGTTAGAGTGAATCCTATCTCAGGACTGACCCATTCCTGAAGTGACATTATTCTTTTTATACAGTTAGAGTGAATCCTACCTGAGGACTGACCCATTCCTGAAGTGACGTTATTCTTTTTATACAGTTAGAGTGAATCCTACCTGAGGACTGACCCATTCCTGAAGTGACATTATTCTTTTTATACAGTTAGAGTGAATCCTATCTCAGGACTGACCCATTCCTGAAGTGACGTTATTCTTTTTATACAGTTAGAGTGAATCCTACCTGAGGACTGACCCATTCCTGAAGTGACGTTATTCTTTTTATACAGTTAGAGTGAATCCTACCTGAGGACTGACCCATTCCTGAAGTGACGTTATTCTTTTTATACAGTTAGAGTGAATCCTATCTCAGGACTGACCCATTCTTGAAGTGACGTTATTCTTTTTATACAGTTAGAGTGAATCCTACCTGAGGACTGACCCATTCCTGAAGTGACGTTATTCTTTTTATACAGTTAGAGTGAATCCTATCTCAGGACTGACCCATTCTTGAAGTGACGTTATTCTTTTTATACAGTTAGAGTGAATCCTATCTCAGGACTGACCCATTCTTGAAGTGACGTTATTCTTTTTATACAGTTAGAGTGAATCCTATCTCAGGACTGACCCATTCCTGAAGTGACGTTATTTTTTTTCCCATGTTAGACCGGTCTGATGACGTTAGTGCTGAATTAATCCTAGAGCAGGATCATGGAGCTGCAGTGGAGCCCCCTCACTTTAATATATAGCATGTTGATCTGGTGTGCTGTGGTTCAGGTAGAGATCAAGCCAGGTTTCCCTCACTTGCCAGACAGAGGTGAGCAGCTCGGGGGACTCGTTAACACCATGATCACAGGAGCAGGATGGCAGAGAAGAGCAATTCTACACAGACTCTCCCTGGAATGGATAGGAATAAACTCAAGAGCCCCTAGTGAGAGGAACAGTGGTGCTGCAGAGCAATATGCAGCTGCAATAGGGGCAGGGGGACCCAGCTGTTTCACTGTCTTTAGCACTGTCCATGGCTGAGGGTAGCGCTTCCTCCAGGCTCTAAGACGGTCGACTCCCGTTTCAGCCTCTCTGCGCGTGACTGAGAGGCTGAAACAAAGAAACGACATGGGTGAATAACACACGGACCCTTTACATGCTTGCGGATGACGTGCGGATTCTCCTTTCAGAAAAGCAGCCAAGTTTACAATTATCTTCCTCCCCCTTGCCCCCTTTCTTCTCCATTCGCATTACGCATGACAGTACTTCTGTATGTTTGTAATGCTTGAGTCTATAGGCTGTCATTAATATAAATGCAATCAATGTTTTAATCAATTTGTTATATTGTATCACCTGTTAAAAATGGTAATGGATAGTTAATGACTACATATCTATTCATACTTTTATGAATTAATTTGGTTTTAATTGAATTCCTAATAAAGCTGCCTGATAATCGCAGCACAGCAACGACACAGGACGCCAGTTCTTCAGCTCACAGAGGTCTCCTTTTTTGGGCAGTAAAGTCAGTACTGCCCTGTGGCAGCTCAGAGGCAGCTCTCCCTCCGCCACACATTCATTCAGCACCTGGTATAGATCATTTCCAATGCAACTCCAGAAATGTTTATAGAATTCAGCAGGAAGCCCATCCAGCCCAGGTGCTGTTCCATTGGAGAGCTGTGTGACGGCGGTTGTGAGCTCCTCCAGTGTGATGACGGTGTCCAGGCCGCGGCTTTCCTTCTCACCCAGGTGAGGGAGACCTTCCAACAGCCGCTCCGTCTCCTGCTGGTCGCAGCCCTCAGCCTGGTACAGTTCTGAATAAAATGTCACCGCGGCCTGACGAAGCTCCGCAGGGCTGGAGACCTCTCTCCCCCCTCTCTCTCAATCTCTAAAATCTCATTCTCTAGCTGGCTGGCCACTGCATTCAACTCACTAGTGACGTTCTGGGTGAATTGCTGACAGAATATTTTAATTTGGATTTTCCCCACATCCCACCACTGTCTCAAATTAGAAAAACATCTCTTTTCTTTTCTCCAGTTATTCCAAAATAGTTTGAATGTTTCCTTAAACTGTGTGTCTTGTAATAATTTAATATTAAAGTGCCAATAGGATTTGGAGTGCTGTGCAGTGGGTAAACACAAAACAGCTGTGATGAGGTGATGATCAGATAGAGAAGTGGGATGAATACTGCTGCCAATAATTCTATTAAGGTGGTGCTTTTGGGTGTAAAATCTATCTAACCGTGCTCCAGACAGTTGACCATTATTTAATTTAATCCAAGTATATTGTTTAGATCGATTATGTAAATTTCTCCAGATGTCAACTAAATCAAATTTTGTCAGCACGCCAGCCAGCTCTCTCGCAGATTGGGTTCATCATGATTTCTGTCATAATTAAAATCCAGGGTACAGTTAAAATCCCCTCCCACCAAAATAAAATGCTCTGGATCACACTTCTCTAAAACCTGGTTGAGTTTTTTTAAAATAAAATCCTGTCATTATACAAATTAGGAGCATAGATATTAAAAAATCAATAAAAACACCATTTAATTTTAATTCAATTTTTAAAAGCCTCCCTTGTACAACTTCCTCTACAGACACCACGTCTACTCCCAGCCCCGGAGAGAATAAAACTGCCAGCCCCGCACTAACATTAGAGCCGTGACTTAAAATCGCCTTCCCCTTCCACTCTGACAGCCAGTGCGCTTCATTGCTGCTGTCAGAGTGGGTCTCCTGCAATAGAATAAAATTGGCTTTTTTAAACTAAATAAAATTAAAAAATTGGGCTCTCTTAAAATCATCACGGCAACCATTTATATTTAAAGAACTCACTAAAAACTTATCCATAAAGGAAAAAAAATAAAATAGCAATAAATAAATACAAAAAACAAGGGTAAAAGCTTTAAAATTGAATTGATCCATTAAAAACCTTTTGATTGCTCAACCATTTTTCTTGCAGTGCTTACAAACTTTTTCAAATGAAACCTCTTTTTCCTGTCAAATTCCTCTAAACTTGCTTTTCTTAACAGTACATTAGCAGAGGCTAAAAACAATTTCAAGTCAGGAAAGAAAAGTGGAATTTCAACTCCCCCGGCCCCGACTCTCCGACAGCGGCAGCACTGGGCTGAGACCCCGCATCACCACCAACCAGCGAGCCATGGCTCGGCTCCCCAGGAGCAGCGAGTTGAGGCTCGCCGCTACCTTTGTGAGCCACCACAGGGCCCCAGATAGACTCCCCCACGACCACTGCTTCAGATCTTTTCTGCATTTTCTTTTTTTTAATCACAGCAGTAAAGCTCCCCTCAGGATCGGTAGGGGGTTCCTGTACGGTTGACTCTGTAGGAGGATCCTCTACTGTAGACTGCTCCTCTGCAGCAATCCTCTTCTTAACTCGGGGCGCAGGCACGGGCGTCTCCGCCGACTCCTCCACCTGTGCTCCCCGAACACCCTCAGCCTGACCAGCCCCCTGCCTTTCAGCGCTGCCCTCCACCGCAGCCGCTGATCTGAGCTTAGGGCAGGCTTGCTTCATATGCCCTTCTTCGCCACAATGAAAACATTTCATTGTGTCCGAGGTTGCAAAGATAACACACATTTTTATTGTCATGCCAATAAAGCCAATTTGAATTTGAATTTGAGAGAGAGAGAGAGAGAGAGAGAGAGAGAGAGAGAGAGAGAGAGAGAGAGAGAGAGAGAGAGAGAGAGAGAGAGAGAGAGAGAGAGATTGAGATTCCTGGCATTTGTCAGTAATAGAAAGTGTTGGTTAATGACCACAACAAGCTGCTGAATCTTCTGATAATGTTTCAAGTCATGAAAGAAGTGTTTAGTAGAATGCTGAGCTACATTTACAGCGAATCCTACCTGAGGACTGACCCATTCTTGAAGTGACGTTATTCTTTTTATACAGTTAGAGTGAATCCTATCTCAGGACTGACCCATTCCTGAAGTGACGTTATTCTTTTTATACAGTTAGAGTGAATCCTACCTGAGGACTGACCCATTCCTGAAGTGACGTTATTCTTTTTATACAGTTAGAGTGAATCCTACCTGAGGACTGACCCATTCCTGAAGTGACGTTATTCTTTTTATACAGTTAGAGTGAATCCTATCTCAGGACTGACCCATTCCTGAAGTGACGTTATTCTTTTTATACAGTTAGAGTGAATCCTATCTCAGGACTGACCCATTCCTGAAGTGACGTTATTCTTTTTATACAGTTAGAGTGAATCCTACCTGAGGACTGACCCATTCCTGAAGTGACGTTATTCTTTTTATACAGTTAGAGTGAATCCTACCTGAGGACTGACCCATTCCTGAAGTGACGTTATTCTTTTTATACAGTTAGAGTGAATCCTATCTCAGGACTGACCCATTCCTGAAGTGACGTTAATCTTTTTATACAGTTAGAGTGAATCCTACCTGAGGACTGACCCATTCCTGAAGTGACGTTATTCTTTTTATACAGTTAGAGTGAATCCTACCTGAGGACTGACCCATTCCTGAAGTGACGTTATTCTTTTTATACAGTTAGAGTGAATCCTATCTCAGGACTGACCCATTCCTGAAGTGACGTTATTCTTTTTATACAGTTAGAGTGAATCCTACCTGAGGACTGACCCATTCCTGAAGTGACATTATTCTTTTTATACAGTTAGAGTGAATCCTACCTGAGGACTGACCCATTCCTGAAGTGACGTTATTCTTTTTATACAGTTAGAGTGAATCCTATCTCAGGACTGACCCATTCCTGAAGTGACGTTATTCTTTTTATACAGTTAGAGTGAATCCTACCTGAGGACTGACCCATTCTTGAAGTGACGTTATTCTTTTTATACAGTTAGAGTGAATCCTACCTGAGGACTGACCCATTCTTGAAGTGACGTTATTCTTTTTATACAGTTAGAGTGAATCCTACCTGAGGACTGACCCATTCCTGAAGTGACGTTATTCTTTTTATACAGTTAGAGTGAATCCTACCTGAGGACTGACCCATTCCTGAAGTGACGTTATTCTTTTTATACAGTTAGAGTGAATCCTACCTCAGGACTGACCCATTCTTGAAGTGACGTTATTCTTTTTATACAGTTAGAGTGAATCCTATCTCAGGACTGACCCATTCCTGAAGTGACGTTATTTTTTTTCCCATGTTAGACCGGTCTGATGACGTTAGTGCTGAATTAATCCTAGAGCAGGATCATGGAGCTGCAGTGGAGCCCCCTCACTTTAATATATAGCATGTTGATCTGGTGTGCTGTGGTTCAGGTAGAGATCAAGCCAGGTTTCCCTCACTTGCCAGACAGAGGTGAGCAGCTCGGGGGACTCGTTAACACCATGATCACAGGAGCAGGATGGCAGAGAAGAGCAATTCTACACAGACTCTCCCTGGAATGGATAGGAATAAACTCAAGAGCCCCTAGTGAGAGGAACAGTGGTGCTGCAGAGCAATATGCAGCTGCAATAGGGGCAGGGGGACCCAGCTGTTTCACTGTCTTTAGCACTGTCCATGGCTGAGGGTAGCGCTTCCCCCAGGCTCTAAGACGGTCGACTCCCGTTTCAGCCTCTCTGCGCGTGACTGAGAGGCTGAAACAAAGAAACGACATGGGTGAATAACACACGGACCCTTTACATGCTTGCGGATGACGTGCGGATTCTCCTTTCAGAAAAGCAGCCAAGTTTACAATTATCTTCCTCCCCCTTGCCCCCTTTCTTCTCCATTCGCATTACGCATGACAGTACTTCTGTATGTTTGTAATGCTTGAGTCTATAGGCTGTCATTAATATAAATGCAATCAATGTTTTAATCAATTTGTTATATTGTATCACCTGTTAAAAATGGTAATGGATAGTTAATGACTACATATCTATTCATACTTTTATGAATTAATTTGGTTTTAATTGAATTCCTAATAAAGCTGCCTGATGAATAATATTAATGAAGCCTCTATGTGTTTTTATCAGCTTTATTTCAAAGTACTCTAGCACCACCTACTGTAGCAAACATTTATTCGGACAAATAACTTTTACAATTTTACAACTCAGAAAACCTCAACAGAAATCAAGAATAATCTGTTGAAAAAGCCTGTCAAAAATAATATTCATTTTATATTACACTCATATTTCATGCAATAGAAACTCTGGTTCAGAGGATTATTACTGTAACGCAGTGTTCATGGAGTTATGTAGTAAACCTCAGTGAAAGCATGGTAAGTGCAGTATTAACCTGGACAAGCATGTAAATCTGCAATATTATTGAGCAAGTTTCTTTTTAAAGAAGCAAGTGCCCATCCCATCTTAGTGATGCTGTCCCACAGCACTCCCTGCATTGAACAATCCCCAGTAATGGGAATGCTGTGAGTTTGTACAAGCACCTCTGTAACTCACAACACAATTACATCCACTTGCTTTTCATTTTTATTTTCACGATGGTGCCTACTCGGGATTCAAAGGCAACTACAAGGGCCTGATCCCTGTGGAGTACACAGGCCCCTTGTTCTTTGCTTCCCTCATTGCAGAGCTTGTGATAAAATACACCGTGTCTGAGAATCGACCATCCGAGCAGCACTGCGAAGAACACATGAGCTGCACTTCAGACTGGAAAACAAGCATGCTGCGGCTCCAACATTCAGGAATAAAGCACCTTCTTTCAGGACTCACGCATCATCCGATCACTGTACGAATGGCATTTTATGATTGCAATAATAATAATAATAATAATATTTAAAAAATAAATAGGGAATTACTTTTTTCAACTTTTACTCAGGAATGCTCACCAGCAGAAAGATATTTTTTGTATCCAGTTCATGCTCTCTCCTGCAGCAATGCTGGAGCTCTGACTGAAATGAGTGGCGTCGTGTAGGAACAGAAAACCAGCACTGCTGAGAGAGTGCACTCGCAATGCTTTTACCTGGCTCATCAACACTTGTCCTGGCGAAATGTTTCTTGCCATTATATCAAATTTCATCTGCATAAATAACTGAAATAGTAAAAATCTAAGGTTTACATTACACAGAACAGCTAACAGGGAAATAAAAACGAAGGATAAAAACAAACTTTATATTATTATTATACTTTTACAACGCAGTCAGGGTATATGGATTTTAATGGAATTTCACCTTTTGGATATTTGTGTTAAATAATAATAATGCATGAATTGTCAATTAGATGATGTAAATTGTTGTATTTCTCACTTTTTGTGTGATTGTGTAATGTACACATGGTCCCGTTTGAGAATGGCTGCAGTAGGTTTGTAGCAGCACTAGTATTAAAATTCTTTTCACCATGGGAATTAAGTTCACCAAAATAAAAAGTAGTACAGTATTTGTAATAAATTAAGAGAAACATGTTCATCACTCTATATGACACTGCCCCCCCCCCTCCATTCTCTTTATGTGTTATTTATATTAATTATTGAAGTCTTTAAAAACGGGTTATGAATACTCACAATAACCACAAAGTGTGATTTCATTAGTTTTATTAAACAGGCAGAGGTATTAAACAGGCCAGAAAATTCAATTATATATTTAGAATAATACATCTTTATTTCATAAAGCGCCTTACAATAGTTAAGGCAAAAAAAAATAGAAAACAACAACAACAGTCAATACAGGCAATAGCAGTTAATAAAAACATTTAATATAGATATCAATTAAAAATGCTGTATAATACAGGATATGATGATGTAAAGACAAAAACATAAGTATGAAGATTGAACAAGATTCTAAAAGTGTTTAATCAGGTTTCTATTTATAAACAACTTTAGTTTTAGGTCTGGATGGAAAACCTGGCCAGAATTCGTGCCTGTAAAAAAAATGTGAAAACTTTTTCAAGTTCTTTGGCCACCATCACACTTGTTAATGACAGTCAAACAACTGAATCCCAATTCAGTGATGTGGCACTTACCTTTCTCTCCAACTCAGCTTTGAGTTTATTAATCTATTCATCTTTCTCTTTTAATAGTCTTCAGAATTTCTCGCTGGTACTTTCAGGGCAGCAGTGTGGAGTAGTGGTTAGGGCTCTGGACTCTTGACCAGAGGGTCATGGGTTCAATCCCCGGTGGGGACACTGCTGCTGTACCCTTGAGCAAGGTACTTTACCTAGATTGCTCCAGTAAAAACCCAACTGTATAAATGGGTAATGTATGTAAAAATAATGTGATATCTTGTAAGTCGCCCTGGATAAGGGCGTCTGCTAAGAAATAAATTATTATTATTATTATCCCGATGGATCAGGGCTGGAGTTGTCCAAGATATTGCAATGCATTGGTGATGAGCTTCCACAGCTAGACCGTGTTCATCACCCCTCTATGGCATGCATTGTAAAAATATGGGGGGGGAACAATCTTTTAATGTAATACTTCAATTGGTCTATTGCACACAAAAATATTGTTTTTTGGAAAGTATTTCACAAAAAAAAAATGTTACCCAGAAGTAACATTTTTCAATGGAGGAACCGATAAAAATAATTTCCTTTATTGATTTAGCAATTCCAGAATTTAAGCAGTGGTTACCTGAGCAACTTCGTTTTCCAGAGGATGGTGACTATGTAAAGAGATTTTGAAGTAAGAATGATCATGTATTAGTAAGAACTATCATTTATTAGTAAGAACGATCATGTATTAGTAAGAATGATCATTTATTAGTAAGAATGATCATTTATTAGTAAGCATGATCATTTATTAGTAAGAATGATCATGTATTAGTAAGAACGATCATGTATTAGTAAGAATGATCATTTATTAGTAAGAATGATCATTTATTAGTAAGAATGATCATTTATTAGTAAGAATGATCATTTATTAGTAAGAATGATCATGTATTAGTAAGAACGATCATGTATTAGTAAGAATGATCATTTATTAGTAAGAATGATCATTTATTAGTAAGAACGATCATGTATTAGTAAGAATGATCATGTATTAGTAAGAACGATCATGTATTAGTAAGAATGATCATTTATTAGTAAGAATGATCATGTATTAGTAAGAACGATCATGTATTAGTAAGAACGATCATGTATTAGTAAGAATGATCATTTATTAGTAAGAATGATCATGTATTAGTAAGAACGATCATGTATTAGTAAGAACGATCATGTATTAGTAAGAATGATCATTTATTAGTAAGAATGATCATTTATTAGTAAGAACGATCATGTATTAGTAAGAATGATCATGTATTAGTAAGAACGATCATGTATTAGTAAGAACGATCATTTATTAGTAAGAATGATCATGTATTAGTAAGAACGATCATGTATTAGTAAGAACGATCATGTATTAGTAAGAATGATCATTTATTAGTAAGAATGATCATTTATTAGTAAGAACGATCATGTATTAGTAAGAATGATCATGTATTAGTAAGAACGATCATGTATTAGTAAGAATGATCATTTATTAGTAAGAATGATCATGTATTAGTAAGAATGATAATTTATTAGTAAGAATGATCATTTATTAGTAAGAATGATCATTTATTAGTAAGAATGATCATTTATTAGTAAGAATGATCATGTATTAGTAAGAACGATCATGTATTAGTAAGAATGATCATTTATTAGTAAGAATGATCATTTATTAGTAAGAATGATCATTTATTAGTAAGAATGATCATTTATTAGTAAGAATGATCATTTATTAGTAAGAATGATCATTTATTAGTAAGAATGATCATTTATTAGTAAGAATGATCATGTATTAGTAAGAACGATCATGTATTAGTAAGAATGATCATTTATTAGTAAGAATGATCATTTATTAGTAAGAATGATCATTTATTAGTAAGAATGATCATTTATTAGTAAGAATGATCATTTATTAGTAAGAATGATCATGTATTAGTAAGAACGATCATGTATTAGTAAGAATGATCATTTATTAGTAAGAACGATCATTTATTAGTAAGAATGATCATTTATTAGTAAGAATGATCATGTATTAGTAAGAACGATCATGTATTAGTAAGAATGATCATTTATTAGTAAGAATGATCATTTATTAGTAAGAATGATCATGTATTAGTAAGAACGATCATTTATTAGTAAGAACGATCATTTATTAGTAAGAACGATCATTTATTAGTAAGAATGATCATTTCTTACTGTGAATTTAGCAGTTGATGGGGATTGTTCTGCTGCTTGTTGACTAGCTTTGGTAGATCTGGTAGAGCTAGACACTATCCGTGAAGCACGAATCAGGAACCGCATCGGGAACGAGCCCCCGCGGCTGTTAAACTGAGCACTTGAAAAATGGTGCTGTGACAAAAAAAAAAAAATCACACACACACACACACATTATGGACAACAAACCATATAGTAACGTGTCTGTTGTTAAGGGCGCTAAAATAAATAAAGATATTATTAATGATTAATCTTCGTATTGCGATCAATCATATTGTGATCGGCAAGCGGATAAACTACAGGGCCTAACGTTACTGACCTCACACAGCCTGGATCCCGGTGTCGGCATCCAGCGTCTCACACTATCTGATCCGGCTCTTTGATCCTCACGACACATTCCCTACATATTTTCTTCTTTAAGGAAACGAAAACTTCGTTTTGCCTTCCGTCTGCCTCCTCTGTTAAAGCATCGTAGCGCTGCGCAGCACACCCCTCAGTACTGAGTAGGTGAGTGGGTGGGTGGGCTCCAGTTATGGCGCCTGCTGTTTGCCGAACTGCATCGCGGGATTGATTGTCCTATCCTTCTTTAAATATAGTCCTAGTTCACAGACAATTTGAACTAGGACGGTCGCAGACAATTTTTAACAAAGACGACCACAGAATGCAGACGGCCCATAGAAATAAAAAAATATATATATTAACATTTAAACCCTATCTACACGCCTTTCTAATTCAAAATTGTGGGAATTGTGTCTTCCTATAATTTAAATATGTAAGAACAAGAAAATGCTGCCACAATGTTAAATATGTAAGAACAAGAAAATGCTGCCACAATGTTAAAACTGCTAGTTTGTGACTGGTTCAAAGTAAAAAAAAGTAAAAAAAAAAAATCCTGTACCATTTTAAATTCTCCTTCATCCGTTTTACTCTTCAATTAAAGAATTATAACATATTTACAGACTTTGTATAACCCTTCATATACATTGAAAAAAACAAATTGTATTATAGTCTAATAAGCACATTTTATTGAACTGCGCTTGATTTTTTAAAAATGTGTGCTCCAGGTGAGGCTCGAACTCACAACCTCGGCATCGCTCATCTTGTACTGCTGTATAAGTACCGCGCGCTAACCGATTGCGCCACTGGAGCTCTGGTGGAAGCAGGCAGCATAAACGGCTTACAGCCTAAACTATAAACAAGAACAAACACTCCCAACACTTAATGAATTACACACACACACACATCGTGACCACTAACTTAATGCTGCTTGCAGTGCTTCGATGTGTCGCTGCAGTTTATCTTAACAATCTGTACACGTCAATCGGTATTGTAAACTTATAAAACACACACACACACACACACACACACACACACACACACACACACACACAAACACACACACACCACTATTTTGTTCCAAAAGTACAAACTACGCCGAAGAACGACAGACAAGTATTATTTATATGCACTAAAACACGGAAGTACTTGGAGACAGCACAAACACATGTGATGCACTGTAGATGTTAAACACGAGACCCACGCATTTGAACCAGCTGCACGCTTCACGTAGAAGTGGGTATATTTCACCATCTGCCTGTTTCACAAAATGCTAACGGTACCTATTCCCTAGATGGCCGCTAGGAGTCAGTGTGGCAATGAAAGTGGCCGTCAAACTAGCTCCGTGTGGTCCTAAGTGCCAGTGATGAAAAATTCCACCACACTGCAGCCCTGAGCAGAGATTAAGGATTGCCAATTCCTTGTTACTGCTACCGGAGCTCAGATTGACCAGAAATAATAATTATTATCGATTGATTGATTGTATATTTGTTGAGTCGTAATTCTTTATTTTGTTGATCTCTGTGTTTCAGATTAGATAGTTCTCTTAATTTATTCCTCATTGCTTTACCTTCCCTGTCAAATCATTTTTCTTTAGGTTTTGTTTTCTGGATGTTAATAATTGCATTTGTTTTCCTTAATTCTGATGTGGCTGCTGCTATTAGTAGGATTTTGCTGAAGACTCTCACAGCCAGAATGACTCAATTTGCTTCAGTCTGATAGCTTTTATGTAAGAAATGTTTTGTTTGATTTCGTCACTGTTAATGATTTTCTGGTATTGTAAATGGCTGGTTTGTTTCCATGTATAGGTGGGCGGGAGTGTGTATAAATGTGTATGTGTGTTTACATGAATGTTGGGCTGTGCTGACCATACCCCACAGGACATTGACCAGACACATCTGCACTGAGCCATGTTTCACAAAGAATAATTACAAAAATCTATTTACAAAATCAGGGACTGTGCTCTTCATTCCAAACACTGAAGAGCACAAGCCCTGAACATTCCAGCTGCTGATTCTGACCGAGATAGTTGCTACTGATAGAATTGCTTATGGTGAGATAAGTTGTGAACACAATTGTTTATGATCCTTTCTAAAGAGTTATATTGCAAAATAAATATTTATTTGGACAAAACCCAGATTTATTTTCCCAGATTTATTTTTCCATATTTATTTTTCTAGATTTAATTGTCAAAAGGGCACATTTCAAAACTTTAAAAAATGTTTTTGTTAAAAAATTATTCATAATGATAAATCTGGGGGGGGTGGGGGGGGGGGTAGGGGAATTACATTGACTTACTGCTTAAACGAATCTCCATTTACTAAAACATTTATACAGATACCAGTAAAAAAGCACTATTATTTATAAATAACTCAATAAAGTAAATCCGTTATTTCTTTGTTATCTGTGAACGGTGATCCCCTCCTCAGTAAATCCGTTATTTCTTTGTTATCTGTGAACGGTGATCCCCTCCTCAGTAAATCCGTTATTTCTTTGTTATCTGTGAAAGGTGATCCCCTCCTCAGTAAATCCGTTATTTCTTTGTTATCTGTGAAAGGTGATCCCCTCCTCAGTAAATCCGTTATTTCTTTGTTATCTGTGAAAGGTGATTCCCCTTAATGTGTCTTCATTGCGGAGTTCTGAACAAGTTATAGCAGCACAATAAACAAGCATTTTGGATAATATACATGCTATAAACTGGAAAGAGAACAGACATGTATATCTAATGTAACAGATTGATTTCTTAGAAAAAACCCTCAAAGAAATTAGTCTACTTGGGCCCTGTCCACACTATGCCTTTAAACCGTATTAGTTGCCTTTAAACCGACTCAAAAGTGCTGAATACGGTTAGCGTCTCCACTACGCAGCGTTTAATACCGTAGTCGAGAACTGGACTCAAGACCACCTCAGGGGCTAGTCTCAAGTCCGGTTCTAAGGCCCTGTCCACGCTACACAACCGATCTCGAGAACCGTACTCCAAAACGTTTTAATGAATCCAGCTCAAAGCGTCCACAATGAAGTAACGTTTCGTGTTTAGTCGGGCGTAATGCGTACACACTCTATTACTATAAAAATAGTTACAGTTACAGTTCCTAGCAGCGCAGTGAACAGTGGAAATTAATATCCCACCATGCACTGTATTTTATTTTGAAATAATGTGTTATGCCTCATATTAACAGAGGTCCATACTGCTAAAAACAAGCATTTTGGAAAAAGTAAATGCCAATGCACACACACACGTAGGGCTCATAGTTTTCAGGTTTTATTTTCAATCAAATTTAGCTGATTCTGTTAAACTCAGAAAAAGATGTTAATTACAAAATAATCTTTGCTTTTACTTTCATATCTTGCCTGAGCCTAATTCTGGTCCCTTTAATTTTATTTCAAACAGAGCTGACAAACTTACGTGAATTGTTCATCCCCGATCCTACTTTTAACTCGCATTTCATTTTTGCAGTCGCCTAATTTAACGCTGTGCTTTTGTTATTTTCCTCACTAGTTTAACAGACAGTTGTCCTGACAGTTTTTTTTAAAGCATAAAAATAAATACTTAGTGCAGAGTGTACACTGCCAGCAAGTCCTTCAGGCTCCAAATATTTCACAAAGCATTTTGGGATATTGGAAGATACAAAAAATGTAGTTTGGTATTACAGTGTCCACACTTCTGACAAACCGCACTACCTGATGAGATACTGCCGGCACCTTGCAAAGGAGCATACGGAGAGCTGGAAATACATAATCAAAATGCATGGCTGAAATCATGGTGCACACAGGAAGGCTTCATCTTTCTTGAACATTAGACCACATCCTACAACAAGAACTAACTATATAGGCGAGACGGACTGCACTTAAATAAAAAGGGAACTAATCTACTCAGAAAAAGGATCCTCGAGGAGGTTCAGAAGCATTTAAACTAGAAAGGAAGGGGGGAGAAATCAACAAAAAAACAGAAGGGAGACTACATCAAAACAAGGGTAACAACTCGGGTAAGATACCCATTAAATGTATTTATCTAAATGCTAGAAGTCTCAGAAACAAAATGTTAGAACTTGAAGCTACTGCACTAACAAGTAACTATGATGTGATAGGAAAAAACAACGCAGAATCAATATGGATCAGAATAATGGACACATATTCAAAGGGCATAATAATAGGGGCATGCTATAGACCGCCAAATTCAGACACTGAGCAAAATGATCTGTTATACAATGACATTAGAAATGCATGTATCAAAGGAGAAACCATACTAATGGGGGATTTCAACTTCCCCCATATAAAAAAGGAAAACCTGGTGGGGAGCACGACAGCCAAAATTGAAATGGTAGAAATGACAAATAAGAAAGTTTACAAACGAGAGGAGGCCATTTGGCCCATCTTGCTCATTTGGTTGTTAGTAGCTTATTGATCCCAGAATCTCATCAAGCAGCTTCTTTTACTATTATTATTTGTTTATCTAGCAGACGCTTTTATCCAAGGCGACTTACAGAGACTAGGGTGTGTGAACTATGCATCGGCTGCAGAGTCACTTACAACTATGTCTCACCTGAAAGACGGAGCACAAGGAGGTTAAGTGACTTGCTCAGGGTCACACAATGAGTCAGTGGCTGAGGTGGGATTTGAACCAGGGACCTCCTGGTTACAAGCTCTTTTCTTTAACTGGACCACACAGCCTCCTACCTTGAAGGATCCCAGGGTGTCAGCTTCAATAACATTACAGGGGAGTTGGTTCCAGACCCTCACAACTCTGTAAAAAAGTGCCTCCTATTTTGTGTTCTGAATGCCTCTTTATCTAATCTCCATTTGTCACTAGATAAAGACTGCTTCCTAATACAATTTGTCAAGGCATCGACTACAGGGGAGGCATGCCTTGATTTAGACTTTTCAAATAACGAAGACAGAATAACTAAAACAGAGGTCAGAGAACCATTGGCAAACTCAGATCACAACATGGTCTCATTTGAAGTGCTTTTTAAAACTCAAAATGTAATGACTAAAGCTAGCATTTACAATTTTAAAAATGCAAACTATGAAGGAATGAAACAGAGACTGACAGAAGTAGATTGGAGTAAAATAGAGAAAACATCCACAGAAAAAGGATGGCTGTTTTTTAAAAATGTAGAGGCGCAAAACAAATACATCCCAGAAGTAGACAAATAAAAATCTAAACCAAAATGGCCAAAATAGCTAATAGATTGATTAAAAAACATATTCAGCGAAAAAAGGCACTTTACAGAATGTTTAAAAGGGGCCAAAAACAAAGTACACAGAAAGGCTACTTGGAACTGCAAATGCAAGTCATAAAAGAAGTTAGAAAGGCCAAGAGAGAGATAGAAATGAGCACTGCTAAGGGGGCTAAAACCAATTCTAAAATGTTTTTCCAATATTATAACAGCAAGAGAACATTTAAAATAAGCTTTTCCCTGGAGCCAGCATTACACTTCAGCCATCAACACCAGGCAGAAGGATATCTACATCATCAGATGGAAGGAAACACAGATGGATGGAGACACAGATGGATCACATTAGTTTACTGTAAAGCTAAGTCTTAGTTGGTGCTTATCTTGGCAAGAGCTAAGTTCAAATCAGCATGAAGTTTTAACATCTACTCTCGTGTAATGGAAATCAGAGGAGGTTAAATGTCTAAGAGATACAAATAGCAAAATCATAGATGAAGAAAAAAAAATAGTAAATATATTAAATGATTACTTTTCACAAGTTTTTACAAAGGAGGATACGTGCAACATGCCCCACATGTCGACCTGTTCCTATCCAGTTTTAAATAACTTTAGCATAACAGAGGCAGAAGTGTTAAAGGGACTAGGAGCTCTTAAAATAAACAAATCCCCTGGGCCGGATGAGATCTTCCTAATAGTACTCAAAGAAATGAAAGAAGTTATTTACAAACCGCTAACCAAGATCATGCAACAGTCTCTTGACACAGGGGTTGTACCAACAGACTGGAAAATTGCAAATGTAATACCAATCCACAAAAAGAGAGACAAAACCGAACCAGGTAACTACAGACCAATAAACCTGACTTCTATTATATGTAAACTTATGGAAACTATAATAAGATCCAAAATGGAAAATTACCTATATGGTAACAGTATCCTGGGAGTCAGCATGGTTTTAGGAAAGGGTGATCTTGCCTAACTAACCTGCTTGATTTTTTTGAGGATGCAACATCGACAATGGATAATTGCAAAGCATATGACATGGTTTATTTAGATTTCCAGAAAACTTTTGACAAAGTCCCGCATAAAGGATTACTTGTCAAACTGAACGAAGTAGGGATTCAAAGAAATGCATGCACATGGATTAGGGAGTGGTTAACATGTAGAAAACAGAAAGTACTGATTAGAGGAGAAACCTCAAAATGGAGCGAGGTAACCAGTGGAGTACCACAGGGATCAGTATTAGGTCCTCTGCTATTCCTAATCTACATTAATGATTTAGATTCTGGTATAGTAATCAAACCTGTTAAATTTGCAGACGCCGAAAAATAGGAGGAGTGGCAAACACCGTTGCAGCTCAAAGGTCATTCAAAATAATCTAGACAGCATTCAGAACTGGGCAGACACATGGCAAATGACATTTAATAGAGAAAAGTGTAAGGTACTGCAAGCAGGCAATAAAAATGTCCATTATAAATACCATATGTGAGATGCTGAAATTGAAGAAGGAGTCTATGAAAAAAATCTATGAGTTTATGTTGACTCAGAAATGTCTTCATCTAGACAATGTGGGGAAGCTATAAAAAAGGCCAACAAGTTTCTTATATATATAGTGAAAAGTGTTGAATTTAAATCAAGGGAAGTAATGTTAAAACTGTACAATGCATTAGTAAGACCTCATCTAGAATATTGTGTTCAGTTCTGGTCACCTCGCTACAAAAAGGATATTGCTGCTCTAGAAAGAGTGTTTAAAAGGCATGTCATATGCAGACAGGCTAAAATAATTGAATCTATTCAGTCTTGAACAAAGAAGACCACGCGGCGATCTGATTCAAACATTCAGAATCTTAAAAGGTATAGACAATGTCGACCCAGGGGACTTTTTCGACCTGAAAAAAGGAACAAGGACCAGGGGTCACAAATGGAGATTAGATAAAGGGGCATTCAGAACAGAAAATAGGAGGCACTTTTTTACACAGAGAATTGTGAGGGTCTGGAACCAACTCCCCAGTAATGTTGTTGAAGCTGAAACCCTGGGATCCTTCAAGAAGCTGCTTGATGAGATTCTGGGATCAATAAGCTACTAACAACAAATGAGCAAGATGGGCCGAATGGCCTCCTCTCATTTGCAACCTTTCTTATGTTCTTATGTTCTTATGTAATTCATTCAATATTAAATACAGGGCTTTGAATTTCCCAGAACTGCTTATAAAGAAATACTTTTTTTGTTTGTTTTTTGCTTTTCGTTGGAGTTGTAATACAGGCAGAGATGGTGCCTGTGTTTCTTTTGGTGTGTTTAGCTCATTATTTGTATATGAATATTAATAACTTCCATCTGCAGCACTGCATCTTGTTTTCTGGGTCTGGTAACATGACCCGCCTCTGCAGGGTTCTACAGTACAGATTATTCATGAGAGGCCCATCCAAGTAGTATCAGTAACTAACAGCCAGACCAGCACCCTGCTTGGCTGGCTTCAAGTCAGAGCAAGAAGTTTCCCACATTATTAAACTGTATTCTCCAGCCATCACACCACAGAGATCAGCTTCAAGCCAACTCTCTGGGCTGGTAGATCTCTCTACCTCGGTATGGGCTAGATAGATAATAGTCTCCTCTCTCTCTCTCTCTCTCTCTCTCTCTCTCTCTCTCTCTCTCTCTCTCTCTCTCTCTCTCTCTCTCTCTCTCTCTCTCTCTCTCTCTCTCTCTCTCTCTCTCTCTCTCTCTCTCTCTCTCTCTCTCTCAATAATAGCTATATATTTGTAGAAACTTGTATATTCTACAAACACTACTGTTTGTTTGGAAATGGAACAAAAGTTTGCAAAGCAGCTATAGAGAGCCAGTGCTGTCTAGTGCCAACCTACACACAGCCATATTGAAAACTTAAAAACGTATAAATAAATGTTTTTGCAAGAAGAATGATTGCATACATCACAATAAGGTAAAGGGTTATGGTTAGGGACAGTAAAATAAATACAAATCTGTAATCTGAAGCAGTAATCTGTAATCTTTAACAGTGTTCTGGGAATACACCTTCTTTCTATCACACTGTTTCCATGGTTTTCTTTGTAGAAAAAGGATGAAAGGGCTTACTTGAGCTAACAAGGCAGACTTGTTATGATGTGCAGTTTGACATATTGAGTTATGAAAATGACTGAGTCATCTCTTTCTGTGTTTTCTGTGGTTGAATGTGGACTTTACCTGGTGGTATGCACCAGCACCCTGTATAGTGGACTGAATGCTCTTCTGCTACATTGCCACCAGATGGCACTGTTGTATATCTTTTCCCAGCTCTGGAGCTATTCCAGCTCTGCTCTGCACACAGGCAGAATTAATTCAGTTTACAACCTGGAGTCTCGTCTCTAAGGCGTAAGAGCAAAGTGCATGTAATTGAAAGCTGTGGAACAGTTTCCACACAAGCACTGCAAAAAAGATTATTGTACTACAGTACAACAAGATGCTGTATTATTATCAGCAAGCACTGAGTCTCTTCTCTGCACTTTACCTGAGTACGATGCTATACTGTCTCCTCTGCACTTTACCTGAGTACGATGCTATACTGAGTCTCCTCTCTGCACTTTACCTGAGTACGATGCTATACTGAGTCTCCTCTGCACTTTACCTGAGTACGATGCTATACTGTCTCCTCTGCACTTTACCTGAGTACGATGCTATACTGAGTCTCCTCTGCACTTTACCTGAGTACAATGCTATACTGAGTCTCCTCTGCACTTTACCTGAGTACGATGCTATACTGAGTCTCCTCTGCACTTTACCTGAGTACGATGCTATACTGTCTCCTCTGCACTTCACCTGAGTACGATGCTATACTGTCTCCTCTGCACTTTACCTGAGTACGATGCTATACTGAGTCTCCTCTCTGCACTTTACCTGAGTATGATGCTATACTGTCTCCTCTGCACTTTACCTGAGTACGATGCTATACTGAGTCTCCTCTGCACTTTACCTGAGTACGATGCTATACTGAGTCTCCTCTCTGCACTTTACCTGAGTACGATGCTATACTGAGTCTCCTCTCTGCACTTTACCTGAGTACGATGCTATACTGAGTCTCCTCTGCACTTTACCTGAGTACGATGCTATACTGAGTCTCCTCTGCACTTTACCTGAGTACGATGCTATACTGTCTCCTCTGCACTTTACCTGAGTACGATGCTATACTGAGTCTCCTCTCTGCACTTTACCTGAGTACGATGCTATACTGAGTCTCCTCTCTGCACTTTACCTGAGTACGATGCTATACTGAGTCTCCTCTGCACTTTACCTGAGTACGATGCTATACTGAGTCTCCTCTGCACTTTACCTGAGTACGATGCTATACTGAGTCTCCTCTCTGCACTTTACCTGAGTACGATGCTATACTGAGTCTCCTCTGCACTTTACCTGAGTACGATGCTATACTGAGTCTCCTCTCTGCACTTTACCTGAGTACGATACTATACTCAGTCTCCTCTCTGCACTTTACCTGAGTACGATGCTATACTGAGTCTCCTCTGCACTTTACCTGAGTACGATGCTATACTGAGTCTCCTCTGCACTTTACCTGAGTACGATGCTATACTGTCTCCTCTGCACTTTACCTGAGTACGATGCTATACTGAGTCTCCTCTGCACTTTACCTGAGTACGATGCTATACTGTCTCCTCTGCACTTTACCTGAGTACGATGCTATACTGAGTCTCCTCTCTGCACTTTACCTGAGTACGATGCTATACTGAGTCTCCTCTCTGCACTTTACCTGAGTACGATGCTATACTGAGTCTCTTCTCTGCACTTTACCTGAGTACGATGCTATACTGAGTCTCCTCTCTGCACTTTACCTGAGTACGATGCTATACTGTCTCCTCTCTGCACTTTACCTGAGTACGATGCTATACTGAGTCTCCTCTGCACTTTACCTGAGTACGATGCTATACTGAGTCTCCTCTCTGCACTTTACCTGAGTACGATGCTATACTGTCTCCTCTGCACTTTACCTGAGTACGATGCTATACTGAGTCTCCTCTCTGCACTTTACCTGAGTACGATGCTATACTGAGTCTCCTCTGCACTTTACCTGAGTACGATGCTATACTGAGTCTCCTCTCTGCACTTTACCTGAGTACGATGCTATACTGAGTCTCCTCTGCACTTTACCTGAGTACGATGCTATACTGAGTCTCCTCTGCACTTTACCTGAGTACGATGCTATACTGAGTCTCCTCTGCACTTTACCTGAGTACGATGCTATACTGTCTCCTCTGCACTTTACCTGAGTACGATGCTATACTGAGTCTCCTCTCTGCACTTTACCTGAGTACGATGCTATACTGTCTCCTCTGCACTTTACCTGAGTACGATGCTATACTGAGTCTCCTCTGCACTTTACCTGAGTACGATGCTATACTGTCTCCTCTGCACTTTACCTGAGTACGATGCTATACTGAGTCTCCTCTCTGCACTTTACCTGAGTACGATGCTATACTGAGTCTCCTCTCTGCACTTTACCTGAGTACGATGCTATACTGTCTCCTCTGCACTTTACCTGAGTACGATGCTATACTGAGTCTCCTCTGCACTTTACCTGAGTACGATGCTATACTGAGTCTCCTCTCTGCACTTTACCTGAGTACGATGCTATACTGAGTCTCCTCTGCACTTTACCTGAGTACGATGCTATACTGAGTCTCCTCTGCACTTTACCTGAGTACGATGCTATACTGAGTCTCCTCTGCACTTTACCTGAGTACGATGCTATACTGAGTCTCCTCTCTGCACTTTACCTGAGTACGATGCTATACTGAGTCTCCTCTGCACTTTACCTGAGTACGATGCTATACTGAGTCTCCTCTCTGCACTTTACCTGAGTACAATGCTATACTAATAAATAAAATAAAAAAAAAAAAAATGTATTTCTTAGCAGACACCCTTATCCAGGGCGACTTACAAGATATCACGTTATTTTTACATACAATTACCCATTTATACAGTTTGGTTTTTACTGGAGCAATCTAGGTAAAGTACCTTGCTCAAGGGTACAGCAGCAGTGTCCCCACTGGGGATTGAACCCACGACCCTCCGGTCAAGAGTCCAGCGCCCTAACCACTACTCCAGTACCGCTTTCACTGTACTTTATTACACTTTACTATGCTTTTACTATGGGAAACTTTTATAAGGATATAGACTAAAAGAGTGTATAGGGAAGCCAGCTAGTGCTGTCCTTTCTCTGGGGTGCTGGGGTGAGACCGGGCAGGCGTGCTGCGGGTAGGGTAGGAGCTGGTGGACCCCTGTGAGATGTCTCCTCATGGTCAGTGCTGTGCTTTGTTTGGGGTGCTGGGGTGAGACCAGGTAGGCATGCTGAGGGTAGGGTAGGGGCTGGTGGACCCCTGTGAAATGTCTCCTCATGGTCAGTGCTGTGCTTTCTCTGGGGTGCTGGGGTGAGACCGGGCAGGCGTGCTGCGGATAGGGTAGGAGCTGGTGGACCCCTGTGAGATGTCTCTTCATGGTCAGTGCTGTGCTTTCTCTGGGGTGCTGGGGTGAGACCGGGCAGGCGTGCTGCGGATAGGGTAGGAGCTGGTGGACCCCTGTGAGATGTCTCTTCATGGTCAGTGCTGTGCTTTCTCTGGGGTGCTGGGGTGAGACCGGGTAGGCATGCTGCAGGTAGGGTAGGGGCTGGTGGACCGCTGTGAGATGTCTCCTTGGGTAGTCCTGTTCTGAGGTGGTCTTCTTGTACAAGAGGGAGGCAGGCAGGCTCACTGTGCCGTGCACCATCCCCACAGAGCCCTCTGTGCAGAATGCACTTGGAACAGCTGGAACTTCTCAATGCTGTACAGACTCAGAGCGCAGATAAGAAGACGCGAAATGTGCGGTAATGGATTCAGGGGCATTTAAGATTAAATCACAGCTCAAGTGCCCTGTACTATAACAGGTTTAAGAAGGCTGTTATCTTAGAACCCTACGGGTTAAAATACTGTACCCAGTATACCAAAACACAGTTTTTGGGGGAATAAGGCAATCCCTTTTTTTCAGTTTACCATGGCATTCTTGCACATTCTTTTTTTAGTTTGCCATGGCATTCTGGTACAGTATTTTTGCAATTTACTATGACATGCTGGCACATTATTTTTTAGTTTACCATGGCATGCTGGCACAGTATGTTTAAGTTTACCATGGCATGCTGGCACGGTATGTTTTAGTTTACCATGGCATGCTGCATGGTATTTTGGAGTTTACCATGGCATGCTGCATGGTATTTTGGAGTTTACCATGGCATGCTGGCATGGTATTTTGGAGTTTACCATACTTTAGCACACTATACTATGCTTTTTACCATGCATAAGTACCATGTTATACCTTTACTGAGCTCTGTTGCAAGCCACAGCAGCTCACAGGAGTGTAAAGTATTTCAGAGAGAAATTTTACAGGATATAGGGTAGTGTAGAAGTGACCTGGCAGTGCTGAAGGTAGCTTCAACAACTAAAACCACTGCTCCTGTAACCCCAGACAGCAGGGTTTGCTGTTCCCATTGATGCTGTTCCCATTGATGCTGTTCCCATTGATGCTGTTCCCAGTACATCCAGCAGCAGTGAGGGGGAAGTCGCCATGCCTTCACTTCAGTGCCAGTACACTGCCAGAGGCAGAACAGCTTGTGAGTTAAAACAAGTAGCAAAACCACAGTGATGAAAGGCCCCACAGGTGGTTAGTACATTTCCTAACAAAAACTACATTATGAAGATGAAGGAACATTCAAAGCAAATCCGGAATAAGGTTCTTCAAAACCACCAATCAGGGGTAGGATATAAGAACATTTCCAAGGCATTGAATATTCCCCGGAGCACAGTAAAGTCCATTATTAAGAAATGGAGAGAATATGGCACAAATGTGAATCTGTCTAGAAATGGCCGTCCTCAAAAACTGAGTATCCGGGCGAGAAGGGCACTAGTCAGGGAGGCCACCAAGAGGCCTATGGCAACTCTAAAGGAGTTACAGTCTTCCACGGCTGAGCTGGGAGACACTGTGCATATGGCAACAATAGCCTGGGTGCTTCACAAAACTGACCTTTATTGGAGAGTAGCAAAAAGAAAGCCATTGTTGAAAAAAAACTCACATCAAATCTCAGCTAGAGTGTCCCAGAAGGCATGTGGGAGACTCTGAGACCATGTGGAAGAAGATTCTATGGTCTGATGATACCAAAATAGAGCTTTTTGGCCTCAACACTAAGCACTATGTTTGGTGCAAGCCTAGCACCGCACATCATCCTGAGAACACCATCCCTACCATGAAGCATGGTGGTGGCAGCATCATGCTATGGGGATGCTTCTCTGCATCAGGGCCTGGAAAGCTTGTGAAGATAGAGGGCAAAATGGATGCAGCAAAGTACAGAGAAATCGTGGAGGAAAACCTGCTGAAGTCTGGAAGAGACCTGGGACTTGGGAGAAGATTCATCTTCCAGCAGGACAATGACTCCAAACATACAGCCAAAGGTCCAGTCAAAGCCCGGACCTCAATCCAATTGAGAATATGTGGAAAGAGTTGAAAATTGCTGTTCACCAAAGGTCCCCATCCAACTTGACGGAGCTTGAGCAATTTTGCAAAGAAGAATGGGCAAAAATTGTAGTGTCCAGATGTGCAAAGCTGGTAGAGACTTATCCAAATAGACTCATGCTGTAATTGCTGCCAAAGGTGCCTCTACCAAATATTGACTCAAGGGGGTGAGTACTTACGCAATCAATTATTTTCTGTTTTGTATTTGTAATTAATTTAGAACAATTTGTAGATTTTATTTTTCACTTTGACATTATGGACTTTTTTTGTGTTGATCAGTGGCAAAAACTCCTAATTTAATCCATTTTGATTCCATGATGTAACACAATAAAATGTGGAAAAGTCCAAGGGGGGTGAATACTTTTGTGAGCCACTGTATATATATTATGGAAACCAAAAGGCAAATTAAAAGTACTGAATCCTAACATGCTTGCATGCTTGGCATTATTCCAGGCCCAGTAAAGTACTTTTATCTGCTGTTATTTTGTATAAGCTGTAGATGGAGTGTTTTTCTTTAATATAATCATTGCAGGTTGATTGATGATTGATGTTTTTGGTTTCTAGACTGAAGGTTTTAGTATCTGTTATTTAAAATCACAGAGCAGTGCAACAAAGGTCTTGGCAAACCCATGTATTTAGTGCTAATTAAGCCTGGTTAATGAATATCTCATCCTCCCAAACATATCCTTATTAAGAAGTGTGGCAGTGCTGCTTCCAAGTCTTTTAAACAATCATTTGGGGATTTGAAGGGAAGCACAACTGGGATTTAAATGTTGTTTGATCCCGTGGCTCCTATTAATAACCAGTGTGCATTCTCTTCTACAGCAGTGTGTCTTCATCTTCAGGAAGGCTGACCAGTCTGCATTCTCTTCTACAGCAATGTGTCTTCATCTTCAGGAAGGCTGACCAGTCTGCATTCTCTTCTACAGCAGTGTGTCTTCATCTTCAGGAAGGCTGACCAGTCTGCATTCTCTTCTACAGCAGTGTGTCTTCATCTTCAGGAAGGCTGACCAGTGTGCATTCTCTTCTACAGCAGTGTGTCTGCTGTATAATCACTGTGTATTAAAGGTGGATTGCTTCTATTATAAATACCTCTGTAGATCACAGTCCTTAGTGTTATGAGCTCTGCAGGTGTTGTACACCTAGAGCAGCCTCCAGTTATAAAGAAAGCATGCAGACTCTCTGGTTTGAACCTAGTTTATGTCCTTCAGATGAGATGTAAAACTGAGGTCCTATTGGGAGTGACTCTGCAGCAGCAGTTGTGATGCATAGTTCACCTAGTTCCCTAGTCTCTGTAAGTCGCTTTGGATAAAAGCGTCTTCTAAATAATAATAATAATAATAAAGTCTCCAAAGCATCCTCAAGTGGTTTTATTGTAATTTGCAACATTAACATGAAAGTTTCACTGTTAAAATATATAGGAGTTAATTAATGTTCAGACGCTTTGAAAATGTGGCCCCCTGGTTTCTGGACTCAACAAGCCTTCACAGTAAGATGAGCGTGCCTGGCGCCCGGCCATACTGTGAAAATCCAGGGAAGAGGAATGCAATTATTATTATTATTATTGTGTATCGACAGCAGCCGTATCCAGATTTCATCACACTGCTGTAGCATTCTGTACAATGCACTGTAAACAATACAATATGAACCATCCCATCTGTGTTTATGTATTGTTTCTGAAATGAAGAAATACGTTCGGCATTGAATTAGCTAAGTTTCTTGTACCAGTACTATTTCCAAATACAGATATACATCTACTGACATGCATTCAAATACATTAAAAAACGTAAAAGAAATATAGATATATTTGTAGTTAAAGTTGTTCTTATTAAAAATAACATCTTAGAAAATTGCGATTCTCCTTTTCTTTCTTTTTTTTTTTTAATACTCCAGCTGAAGCTGTTGAGTCATTGCTGACCAAAAACAGTCCAAGTCCTTTGGGGTTCTGAGTACAGACAGCACTGTGGTGGGGAGTGATGGCATTGTTTAAATAGCCGTGCTCTGCTCCTTCACATTCATTAGCTCTGCAGTTACATTTGTTTTCTGTTGAGGCTTTGAGTTTTGTGGGGCCTGGCTTTGAAAGGCTTTGTTCTGTTTTGAAAGGTACTTGTGTTCCCTTCTATGGGTTTGTTACAATACAGACGGCTGCTGTGAAATTAAAAGACAGAAGTCAGTCGCTGACCTTTGCCATAATGGCTTGCTATGTGAGTTTCAAAAAAAAAAATCAGCCTTTATCTGTCTTCCCTAGTCTCACTTTTTCAGTTTGCACCTCATAATGACTCATTATTAACCTGTAATTGTATCTGCATCTCACTATAGCTAGATACAGAGACAGACCTCTTGTATGCTGTGGGAATGTCTTGTTTACAGTATTGTAGCATGTTAGTGGTGCACAAACACACTAGGAGAGGTTAGTCCTGTGGTGTTTGACAATAATCCGTCCAGGACAAGCTCAATGCAGGCTCTCGGAGGACATGTCCCTCCATCAGAACAGTGCTGGTGACTAACCTGAAATGTTCAGCTATAAGAATGGAAAACTTCATTGAAGATAAGAAGCTTAGGACTGGATGCAGGGCTAGTGCAAGCTGCAAGGCCAGCCACGTGCTCACAAACAGAAGAGATAAACACAAGGGGATCACTGCATCCCTGTGGTTAGTACAGATACAAACATTTTGCATCACCCTCTAGAATCAAGTAATTTTGCTTCATAAAGTTGAATGAAACCTGCTCAATAATGTTAAGTTAACATATTGAATTACATACCGCTTTGTAGTTTTCCATATACTTATACAAAATCTGTTTTTCCATATACGAAAAGCAGATTTTGTAAAATGTGACATTTCAGAATCTAACATGAAATACTGTACTACTATTAGATTTTCCAGTAGACTTTTGCTATATCATTTTGTAATTTCTTTGATTACATGACGTTAAATAAAGGACCTAAATTATGTTTATATTGTGTTAAAAAAAAAAAAAAACTATTCTGGCCATAGCTGTAGTCTTATAGTCTTAAGCTGGTTTAGTTCAGTTCAGTGAGTATTTTACGATGAAAGTGCTTGTTAATGAATCTCATTAACCAGGACAAGATGAAGTGTGTGATTAAGATCCCTGGGGAAGCACCTCTGTATCAAAATAAACAGCACAGACACCGTTCCCCACCTCAATCAGGGTGAACATGACTACTACCACTACTACTACTACTACTACTACTACTACTACTACTACTACTACTACTACTACTACTAATAATAATAATAATAATAATAATAATAATAATTGCTTCGGATCAAATGATTTGCTAAAGCGCTGACAGGCCAGGACTTGTTTGGAACTGGCTTCCAGTTTGCTTTGTGAATGCTGCAGGTGACGTTACTCTTCTAATTGATATATTAACACTGAATCTGTCTTCCATGAAGCATGTTTACCTCTGCTTGCTTGCACGGGCAGGTCTACTCAAAAAAAAAAAAAGCAAGAAGCCAAGGAATGTCTATTTCCAATTCTTCTTTCTGGGGCAGCGTGCCATTATAAAATTCCAAGGAGTTTTTTCAGTTATCTGTACCGTTCCCACGTCTGTCTCTGTCTTGTTCCCATGAAGGTTTGGTTGAAATTGTTTTTTTTAATGTTATACGGTTTAGGTAACACCCTGAAAATTGACACTGGGTAAGGTGCTAATGACATTCTTATGTGTGATGCGGCTGCGTCCAGCGTGCTGCTGTGCATCGTTACACAGTTCTTTTTAAACACAATCACTTATTGCTCAACAAAAGTCCATGTACTGTAACAACATGACTGTTTTCTCAGTTTCAACAACAATGACGATCCGTTAACAAGACCTTTGCTGCACAGAAGCTTGCTGAAACCTGATGTTCAGCTGGCAATACGAAGGTGTTCTCAGATTCTCAGAACACAGGACGAGTGGAGGGTACTGCAGAATTATTTTCTCGCAGCTCATTCTCAAACTTGCACTGTAAAGGCAGCTAAGTTTCAAGCTACCAAATGTGATCCAATACATACTTGGTGTAGTTTAGAGTTACAGCTTCTCCCAGCTCTGAGGCTCTCTCTGGTCTCTCCTCTCCAAAAAAGGACCTCTAGAAAATGACCTCTAGTCCATAAACAGTGCTTTCGAGTCCTGCCTTTTGCAAACCTATCACTTGGTAATAAATCAGTCTTGTCTGTTGCTCAACACAGGAGCTCAGCACAGGATTTCCTCATCATTTCAGTTGAAAGGTGTGTTGAGTCAAGTTTAAAGAGGACCAAAAATATCTATTATTTATTTATTTATGTATGTATGTATGTATGTATGTATGTATGTATGTATGTATGTATGTATGTATGTATGTATGTATGTATATATTTAATTGTTTATGTATTAATTAATTAATGATTTATTTATTTATTTAATTAATTAGTGTGTTTATGTATTGATTTGTTTGTTTATTAATACATGTATTTATTTATTTGTTTATGTATTTGTTTTTTGGTAGGCCAGGGTTAGTGCTCTGCTTGTAGTTTTTTTATCCACAATTGTCCATTGGTTGTCTTGTGTTGCCGGTGTAACCTTGTTCCAGCTAAATACAAGTCTCTGCGTTATGTTCTTTTTATTTTCCTTCTGCTACTCTGTGCCCACTACTCCCTCCACCTACATCACACAAGAAGTGACAGACATTGGGAATCCTCGGGATCTCGAAGAGATGGTTTATTGAAGGCAGTACTCTGCAAAAACTGACAGGTTGCAGCCTTTCCCACTCATGCAGTAACTGTAAAATAAACGATTCAAATGGCTTCAGCCAGCTTCGGGTATTACTCATTATCTCCCCTTCCCATGCAGGAGCTGGGCATACAAAATACATTTCTCAGAAAATAAAATACATTATTAAAAAAAAAAATTCTATTTTCCTAACACCTTTGTCACAAGTGACTCATTTAGAGTGTGGGGTAGAGCCTTACGCGGGACTATTTTTGGAATCCTGCTCCCGTCCCGCCCTGCAATACGCACTCCCACTTGCTCATGTCCCGCTCCACAATACCCACTCCCACTCCCACTCCCGCTCCTATCCCACCCCGCAATACCCACTCCCACTCCCACTCCCGCTCCCATCCCGCCCCGCAATACCCACTCCCACTCCCACTCCCGCTCCCATCCCGCCCCGCAATACCCACTCCCACTCCCGCTCCTATCCCACCCCGCAACACCCACTCCCACTCCCACTCCCGCTCCTATCCCACCCCGCAATACCCACTCCCACTCCCACTCCCGCTCCCATCCCGCCCCGCAATACCCACTCCCACTCCCGCTCCTATCCCACCCCGCAATACCCACTCCCACTCCCACTCCCGCTCCTATCCCACCCCGCAGTACCCACTCCCACCCGCTCCCATCCCGCCCCGCAATACCCACTCCCACTCTCACTCCCGCTCCTATCCCACCCCGCAGTACCCACTCCCACCCGCTCCCATCCCGCCCCGCAATACCCACTCCCACTCCCACTCCCGCTCCTATCCCACCCCGCAGTACCCACTCCCACCCGCTCCCATCCCGCCCCGCAATACCCACTCCCACTCTCACTCCCGCTCCTATCCCACCCCGCAGTACCCACTCCCACCCGCTCCCATCCTGCCCCGCAATACCCACTCCCACTCTCACTCCCGCTCCTATCCCACCCCGCAGTACCCACTCCCACCCGCTCCCATCCCGCCCCGCAATACCCACTCCCACTCCCACTCCCGCTCCTATCCCACCTCGCAGTACCCACTCCCACCCGCTCCCATCCCGCCCCGCAATACCCACTCCCACTCCCACCAGCTCCTGTCCCGCCCAGCAATACCCACTCCCACTCCCACCCGCTCCCATCCCGCCCCGCAATACCCACTCCCACTCCCAATCACTCCTGTCCAGCCCCGCAATACCCACTCCCACTCCCACCAGCTCCTGTCCCGCCCCGCAATACCCACTCCCACTCCCACATGCCCCCGTCCCACCCAGCAATACCCACTCCCACTCCAACTCGCTCCTGTCCCGCCCAGCAATACCCACTCCCACTCCCACCTGCTCCTGTCCCGCTCCGCAATACCCACTCCCACTCCCACCCGCTCGCGTCCCACTCTGCAGTATCCAATGATGTATCGCATGTCCTATCGGACGTTCAAAAGCAAAACTACAGCAAACCGAAACTTATGCTTGTCATGTGACATGAGTCAGATCCCTAGGTTTCGTTTCTTGCCTATTACTCACCCCCACTCTACCTCTCCACTCCTCCTGCACTAGAAGACTGGCTCTACCTCCTCTACGCTCCCCTGCCTCCAGAGCCCGCTCCTTCTCCACCCTCACCCCGCAGTGGTGGAATGACCTTCCTACAGATGTCAGGACTGCCCAGTCCCTGACCACCTTCTGGCGCTTCCTCAAGACTCACCTCTTCAGACAGCACCTGTAGAACTCCTCTTTTTTTCCCCCTGGACACTTATCAGTCTTCCTTAAATGCGCTTTACTTGCCCTTATCTGCCCCCTATTTTACTGCATCTAATCCTGCACTTTAGAGTACTGTAATCTGCCAAGTGTTTAATCTGTAGTATTTTGTATTTAATTATATCCTGATGTAACTATCACTGTCACTGTTATCTGCTCCGTTATTGAATCGTATTTTGTCATACTTATACTTGCTAGAACAAAAGTCATTGTATTTATCTTGCTCTTAATTGTATTATTACTTGTACTGTGATTCTTGAAATGTATTTTTGTTTACGACTGTAAGTTGCTCTGGATAAGGACGTCTGCTAAGAAATAAATAATAATAATAATAATAATAATAATAATAATAATAATAATAATAATAATAATAATACATGGTCACTTCAAAAGATGTCGTTTTTAATTGTTCTGATTTTATTGTGGTTCAATAAACACAACTCTTTGGAAAGCATTGTGCCTTCTCCAGGGTTCCAGCAAGTGGGTTGGTTTAGTCTGAGTAGCAGAGCAGTGTTAGACTGGACTGTGAGTCAATCTTATGCCTGGAGGCCAAAGCTGGCCCTTCCACTCCATTTAATTGAACCAATTAAAACTCCATCGAGACCCTGAAGTAGTTTTACCTGTTAAAACTGGAGTGGAATGGCCCTGCAGGACTGTGATTGGACACCACTGGTCTAGCCTGTATTCTGTTCTGTATGTCATGCTTACTGCACATTACTTCATTGGTATATCTAGAGAATGGTTCATCCAGTTATGATGAGACTTGAAAAGGCCATTCTTTGGAGTATCAGGATCAGGCATCAGGATCTCTGGGTTAATGAAGGCATCTTTCTGTCCATCTCACATTGTTAAATCAAGTGCTTACAGCCGTGGTGATCTACGCTCGTATGATACTGGCGGCTCTAATCTTGTATTGACCATGACATGCTTGTTGACAAGGCTGAGAGCTCCAGGTACATCACAGCTGACAGAGAAGGTGACAGTCAGAGGACTGACCTGCAGTTGTACCTCAGCTGTTGCAGGGAATTGCTGTGGTGTGGAAGTGGAATTGACATTCTTTTTTTTTGTGTGACCCCACACATCACAGATGTTCTGAGTGCGTGTGAGCGTCTTCCAATCTCACAAGCCTAAAGCCAGAATCACTTTTACACCAAGCAATCCAGAGCAGAGGTGGGCGGGCTACCGATCCCAGAGAACAGAGATCAGCCCTGCCTCTTATCCACTCTGAATGTGCTCTGTGTCTGGGTTCGCTGTTGCTTGATGAGGAGAAGCAATACCTGCCGGTTTCCCACCGCCCACCCCGGGAGCGTCAGAGCCAATGTGACGCCCCCTTCGGAGTCCCCAGCAAAGTTTGGCCTCTTTGCACAGCCCGGAGGCGAACTGGCACCGTCCAAGCTGTGTGACTCATCCTGCACTCCCAACGGCAGTGCTTTAACTGGATGAGCCACTCAGGGGACACTGGAATTGCACATTCTTAACTGGAGAGAAAGTTGGGGTATAATAGTTGGGCACAAAAAAAGAAGAAGAATATATACCTGGAGATTCCCAGTACATAGAGACCACTAACCAATTACCAGGGTCATAGCTGTATAGTTTATAATATAAAACTAATAATGAATTTGGCTTATATTTTTTCATTGGAGCATACCAGTTGGGAATAACATGACTAATAGAAAGTGATGCACCCCATCTAGATAACTGAATACTGCAGCAACGAAACGCTGCGTTTTCACTGATTAATATCAAAGAGATTCTATTTTGAAAACCCCTCTTCTCTGGGTGTTCTTGATCATTTCCTCAAATGAATACCCCCCCCCCCGGCACTGTGCCAAGATCCCAATCGATTCAAGATTCTGTGCTTCAGAAGTGGTACTCATTTATTGTTAATGTAAATCACAGTTTGTCATCAGAGGCAGAGCTGGGTCTTCGTACCACAATAAACTGCAGTCTTATAAATTGTACAAACAGCAATTCTGCTGATTTTGTTTAACCCGGAAATCATTACAAGTGGCACCTGCTTAAAATACGACGTGCATTTCAATTGGGGACACTGAAAAATACACCAGCTTCCACACACCAAATACAATAACATAATAATAATAATAATAATAATAATAATAATAATAATAATAATAAAATGAAAGGAGAAGAAGAAGAAGAAGAGGAATAGTAAGGAAACCCAGTGAAACATGGAAAGCGGAGAGTGTAATGGGCAGTGTAGTGTGATGCACTATCGTTAATGTCAGTGAGATGAGAAAACCACGAATACACATGAGCCAGACTCTTTTGCTCTCTTGCAAAATGGTGTTACTAGTTTTCACAGAAGTTTCCTGTCTTTTGGTTTAGCTTTTTTTTTTTTTTGTATTGTCCTTGTGTGGATACGGTAAGTGAGGCATTGTGTGGAAGGGGATGCTGCGAGGATTCCCGAGGCTGCCTCCTTGTAACAATGGCCCCATCAATCAGCACTGACGCAGTAACTACTCTCTTTCCCTCTGATCTCACTCTCATCCTCTCAGGAAGCCTGAGGTGAATCTGTCACATCCTGTCCCGATCAGTGCCCCCTGATCCTCCAGACCCCCCCCCCGTCACGCTGCCCAGTCAGTGCCCCCTGATCTTCCAGCCTCTCTCCCCCTCATACCAGTCAATCGCCCTGATCAATAGCCTCCCCCTCATCCAGTCAGTCCCCCTGATCCTCCAGCCTCCCCCTCATCCCGGTCAGTCCCCTTAATCATCCAGCCTCCTCCTCTCCCCGGTCAGTGCCCCCTGATATTCCAGCCTCTCTCCCCCTCATCCCGGTCAGTTCCCCTGATCCTCCAGCCTGCCCCTCATCCCGGTCAGTTCCCCTGATCCTCCAGCCTCCCCCTCATCCCGGTCAGTCCCCTTGATCATCCAGCCTCCTCCTCTCCCCGGTCAGTGCCCCCTGATATTCCAGCCTCTCTCCCCCTCATCCCGGTCAGTGCCCCCTGATCTTCCAGCCTCTCTCCCCCTCATCCCGGTCAGTTCCCCTGATCCTCCAGCCTGCCCCTCATCCCGGTCAGTCCCCCTGATCATCCAGCCTCCCCCTCTCCCCAGTCAGTGCCCCCTGATCTTTCAGCCCCTCTCCCCCTCATCCCGGTAAGTCCCCCTGATCCTCCAGCCTCTCTCCCCCGCATACCGGTTAGTCCCCCTGATCATCCAGCCTCCCCGTCATCCCGGTCAGTCCCCCTGATCATCCAGCCTCCTCCTCTCCCCGGTCAGAGCCCCCGGATCCTCCAGCCTCCCCCTCTCCTGCACTGAGGTTAGTGTAACTGCCCTGAGGTTAGTGCAGGGGTTCAAATGGGAAGCAGTAGGGGGTGGGGTGGGCTGAGCTGAGCTGTCAAAAGAATTCAGGAAGAAAGTATAATTTCATTTTTATTTTTGCTACACTCTGTCACTTTGCAGAATTCTCAGTGTGTGTGTGTGTGTGTGTGTGTGTGTGTGTGTGTGTGTGTGTGTGTGTAGAAAGACAAACTTAGTTTGAGCTATGCTTTTTTTCTCAGCTTAAAAGTTGGTTTAGGAGAAACTTTTAATGCAAGACATTTAGTTAAGCCTTTTATGGTAGTGGTGATTAACCTCTTTTTTCATCATTTTAATCTTTTTTGGTATTAATAATAATAATAATAATAATAATAATAATAATAATAATAATAATAATAATACATGAAAGAAGAAGAAGAAGAAGAAGAAGAAGAAGAAGAAGAAGAAGAAGAATCTCTTATTTTGCAGCATATTGGGATATAGTGGTCTCAAGTTCAGTGTCATTATATTGTTTTTGTATTTAGTCCTTGGTTTATCTGTTGTTGAATCTGGGAGGTGAGCTTTAAATACCTTTTACTGTGTATTTAGGGAAACTATAAGGGCAGAATCCAGGTTACTGTGGATGGCTGCATGTGCACATTGAAAAATACATTTTATTTGTTGGTTAATAAAAAGTGTACTAAAAAAACAAATACAAATAAATAAAAAGAACATAAAATATACATTAAGTAAACCTAGTGTAGTTTTAGAATATGGAAAGTAAAACACAAAACACGCATGAGACATTTCTCCAAACAGGTCTGAGGTCTATTCATTTGTGTTGTAGTGGCTGTTTCTCTTTATAACAGAGGATTATTAGGTATCAGAACAATGGCCTTACACTGTTTAAAAATGTGTGTGTTTACTTCAATTATTAAACATAATGAACATGAACAAAAGAAAGAAAAAAGATAAGAAAAAAAGAAAATCAATTTGTTGTCATAGAATCCAACTGGGCACAGGCTGTTTCATATGTACATAAACATTATACCCATTAACATATTCATATGTACATAACCATTAGTTCAGTCAGGAAACTCATGCAATAGATTTATTAAACAGACTAGACAACACTGCTACACCATACATATTTTACACTACATTCTTTGGCCTTTGGCCTCGCCTTTCGAGGTACCCCTGTTTATAAATTAGCTTGCAGGTAAGTGGAGACGCTGACTGTAGGGAAGTCATGGGCAGGGGGGCGGGATAGCTGCAGGATAGCTGCCGGATAGCTGCAGGATAGCTGCAGGATAGCTGCAGGATAGCTGCAGGATAGCTGCCGGATAGCTGCAGGATAGCTGCAGGATAGCTGCTGGATAGCTGCCGGATAGCTGCAGGATAGCTGCCGGATAGCTGCAGGACAGCTGCAGGATAGCTGCAGGATAGCTGCCGGATAGCTGCCGGATAGCTGCCGGATAGCTGCAGGATAGCTGCAGGATAGCTGCAGGATAGCTGCCGGATAGCTGCAGGATAGCTGCAGGATAGCTGCAGGATAGCTGCAGGATAGCTGCAGGCTAGCTGCCGGATAGCTGCAGGATAGCTGCAGGATAGCTGCCGGATAGCTGCAGGATAGCTGCCGGATAGCTGCCGGATAGCTGCAGGATAGCTGCAGGATAGCTGCAGGATAGCTGCCGGATAGCTGCAGGATAGCTGCCGGATAACTGCAGGATAGCTGCCGGATAGCTGCAGGATAGCTGCAGGATAGCTGCCGGATAGCTGCAGGATAGCTGCCGGATAACTGCAGGATAGCTGCAGGATAGCTGCAGGATAGCTGCCGGATAGCTGCAGGATAGCTGCAGGATAGCTGCTGGATAGCTGCCGGATAGCTGCAGGATAGCTGCCGGATAGCTGCAGGATAGCTGCCGGATAGCTGCAGGATAGCTGCAGGATAGCTGCAGGCTAGCTGCAGGATAGCTGCAGGATAGCTGCAGGATAGCTGCAGGATAGCTGCCGGATAGCTGCCGGATAGCTGCAGGATAGCTGCCGGATAGCTGCCGGATAGCTGCCGGATAGCTGCCGGATAGCTGCAGGATAGCTGCAGGATAGCTGCAGGATAGCTGCAGGACAGCTGCAGGATAGCTGCAGGATAGCTGCAGGATAGCTGCAGGATAGCTGCCGGATAGCTGCCGGATAACTGCAGGATAGCTGCAGGATAGCTGCAGGACAGCTGCAGGATAGCTGCCGGATAGCTGCCGGATAGCTGCAGGATAGCTGCAGGATAGCTGTCGGATAGCTGCCGGATAGCTGCAGGATAGCTGCAGGATAGCTGCCGGATAGCTGCCGGATAGCTGCCGGATAGCTGCAGGATAGCTGCAGGATAGCTGCAGGACAGCTGCAGGATAGCTGCAGGATAGCTGTCGGATAGCTGCAGGATAGCTGTCGGATAGCTGCCGGATAGCTGCAGGATAGCTGCAGGATAGCTGCCGGATAGCTGCAGGATAGCTGCCGGATAACTGCAGGATAGCTGCAGGATAGCTGCAGGACAGCTGCAGGATAGCTGCAGGATAGCTGTCGGATAGCTGCCGGATAGCTGCCGGATAACTGCAGGATAGCTGCAGGATAGCTGCAGGACAGCTGCAAGATAGCTGCCGGATAGCTGCAGGATAGCTGCCGGATAGCTGCAGGATAGCCTGCCGGATAGCTGCAGGATAGCTGCAGGATAGCTGTCGGATAGCTGCCGGATAGCTGCAGGATAGCTGCCGGATAGTTGCAGGATAGCTGCCGGATAGCTGCAGGATAGCTGCAGGATAGCTGCAGGATAGCTGCAGGATAGCTGCAGGATAGCTGCGGGATAGCTGCCGGATAGCTGCCGGATAGCTGCCGGATAGCTGCAGGATAGCTGCCGGATAGCTGCCGGATAGCTGCAGGATAGCTGCCGGATAGCTGCAGGATAGCTGCCGGATAGCTGCCGGATAGCTGCCGGATAGCTGCAGGATAGCTGCAGGATAGCTGTCGGATAGCTGCAGGATAGCTGCCGGATAGCTGCAGGATAGCTGCAGGATAGCTGCCGGATAGCTGCAGGATAGCTGCAGGATAGCTGCCGGATAGCTGCAGGATAGCTGCAGGATAGCTGCAGGATAGTTGCAGGATAGCTGCCTTCCTCTGTTAGATGAAGCCAAAAAGCAGGTGGAGGCTGGGGAGGAGGAGGCGAACTGAGGTAAGATATAAATCCCTTCCTTGCCGATCATTGAATGTATTGTTTATTTAATGACGAATAAGATACTAGCTATTCAGCTGAGAGATTTGTATTGGAAGCACCTAAAATATGCTTGATGTTTGCGTGAATAAGGGTGAGTTTCCTGCCTGAACCCCCACTTTGCTGAATAATTCCAGCCCTCCTGGTCTGTTCTGTACCTAAATAACTTCTCTGAACCCATTCCACCTCCTTCCAGGTCCAAATCACTTCATTATTTAATTATCATATAAAACCTGGAGGACCGGTCCTTGCGGTTCGGAGTGCACCTTTGCCTTTGTCATTGAAGGGGAATACACAGCCACAACCTGAGTTACAACAGCTGAGAAATTTTGGAATGTGTGAGTAAAGGACCAGCTGGTGAGTGTGTCCATGTTTTATCTCCAAGTTTCAGGCCACTGACATCTCTGAACAGCGATCTGCCTGGTTAAAGCAATATTAGTGAATTGTATATCTCCTCTCAGGGACACAGCCTTGATGTATACTGCACTAAATACCTGCTGTTGCTATTTCAGTCCAGAAGCAGCCATCACTTCAGTACAACCTGCTGTGGATCTGCTTTTAATTGGAATGAATGTTACAGTGAGGGTGCATTGTCATGAATGTTACAGTGGGGGTGCATTGTCATGGATGTTACAATGAGGGTGCATTGTCATGAATGTTACACTGGGGGTGCATTGTCATGGATGTTACAATGAGGGTGCATTGTCATGAATGTTACACTGGGGGTGCATTGTCATGGATGTTACAATGAGGGTGCATTGTCGTGGAATGTTACAGTGGGGGTGCATTGTCATGGATGTTACAATGAGGGTGCATTGTCGTGAATGTTACACTGGGGGTGCATTGTCATGGATGTTACAATGAGGGTGCATTGTCATGAATGTTACACTGGGGGTGCATTGTCATGGATGTTACAATGAGGGTGCATTGTCGTGGAATGTTACAGTGGGGGTGCATTGTCATGAATGTTACACTGGGGGTGCATTGTCATGGATGTTACAATGAGGGTGCATTGTCGTGAATGTTACAGTGGGGGTGCATTGTCGTGAATGTTACACTGGGGGTGCATTGTCACTTGCATGTAATTTAACCATGAAATTGGATCCCATTGAACATGCCGCTGTCAGATCCCAGGGAACATGCCGCGCACACCCTTGCTGAGCAGCAGTGCCAGCAGCACACACACACCCCCTCGCTCATAAACACATTTGAATCAGAACTCTGAGGGAGAGCAATGTTAAAGAGATTTTCAGGTTGGCCTTTATTGCATCCATTTTTTTTTTTTAAACCTAGAGCTTGGATTTAAACGTAAACTCATCCCAGTAATGTTAGAATACACAACTTTATCAACTGCCTCCTTATCAATTACCTTTTATTATTATTTATTTATTATTTGTTTATTTAGCAGACGCCTTTATCCAAGGCGACTTACAGAGACTAGGGTGTGTGAACTATGCATCAGCTGCAGAGTCACTTACAATTACGTCTCACCCGAAAGACGGAGCACAAGTAGGTTAAGTGACTTGCTCAGGGTCACACAGTGAGTCAGTGGCTGAGGTGGGATTTGAACCGGGGACCTCCTGGTTACAAGCCCGTTTCTTTAACCACTGGACCACACAGCCTACCTTTGCAGCATACTCTCAGTGCTAATGTTGAACTGTGACAGGTTCTTATGCTGTTGTCCTAAAACTGGTAACCCACATCTATCATGTACCTCTTCCATCTGTATCTGCCTTGTTTTTGGTGATATTATAAGTACTGCTCTACTTTTCTCTTTTTCTCTGGCACTGCAGTTAATAGCAGTGCTTCCTGTTCACTGTTACACCATTGTTTTCAAAACATTCCTCAGCACAGATGTGCTAAAAAGAGCATTCAGATACAATGGATATATAAGAAAGATCATTACGGGCGTTACTGGAATCTCTATGGGAATACCTTGCTGAAAAATAATGTACACAATAACCCTAAACTCAAGTCAGTATGTACTCTATACCTTTATAAGAGTTTCCCATACCGTAGTAAAATAACAGCAAAGTGTAATAAAGCCAAGTGAAAGCAGGGTAAAGCATTGTGAACAATAGCAAGGTATGGTAATGCATGTAAATAAACATGGCAAACCACGTTAAACTATGGTAAAGGCATAGTATAACCATGGGGAAAGCATGGCAAAACTGCAAGAAATACCGTGCAAAAATACTGTAGGATATTGTAGAAGAACCATGTAGTTCACCTGCCTGCATGTCTCAGCGCACCACTAACACATACAGGCAGCTCAGCAGACGTGCTCGTCTGCCACTTCACTGGGATCCAGAGCCCCAAACCAGCCCCGTGAAGCTGTGCTGGATCCAGAGCCCCAAACCAGCCCTGTGCAGCCGTGCTGGATCCAGAGCCCCAAACCAGCCCCGTGCAGCCGTGCTGGATCCAGAGCCCAGGGACTCTTCCAATCACACAATCTACAGCAACATTGAACTTGCATGCATTACTGGAGAGGACATCAGCCAATCAATCAATCACATGTCAACAGCACTTGCTAAGAATGAATAAAGCACCGTTCTGTAATTAAAATAAATAGGTATCACAAAATGTGTTTCTCCTTCTCTTATTCAGCATGCCATCGATTCATCGTGGGTGTGAGCTTCCTTAAACACTGACATCTCTCCATACTGATGTGAATTCCCTCTTGTAGGCTGATGTATGCAGACAGGGAAGAAGGTTGTTTAAATATTTGGAAAGCGCGATGAACTCAGCAGGCAGTGCTGATCAAGTGTTTAAACAAAAAAAATGACATCTTAATCCTGGCAAATAACACTGAAAGTTTCTATCACATAAAATACAGGGAGAGATTTTTCTTAAACATTCTTAAACATTCTCCAATAATATTGGTATTAGACTTGAGTAGCCTTTCACAACAATGCATATTTAATGTTTGATATATATATACAGTATATATATATATCAAACATTAAATATAGACTTCCAAAGCTGGGATGGAGATGCACCCCCAGAGAACCTGAAACAAGAAGAGAGCCTTGTGTTACGAAGGAAGAGCTCCTACAGCGAGGTTTAGCAAGAATAAGCTTAGCTCCTCCTATTGCGAGGGTAGCGATAGATCATGACTTGTGGAGAAAGCAGCACTTAACCAACGGTTGGAGAAAGTGAGATTACTAACCCTCCAAAGGATGGACCCTAAAGATTCCATGAGTGCAGACAAACAAAATAATCGCCAATGCATATACAAAGAAAGAAAGAAAACATTTTACCCAACAAAGAAAGTTAGTGACTGGCTCCCTACTAACGATGCGAAGACACTCCGCTCATGGGAAATGAAACAAAAAACATTCTTTTTAGGGGGAAATCTTTGGTGGTCCCTGCAGAAGGGTCATCCCCACTCCGGATATACTAGCAATAGACTGTTGTGCAGAACATATCTCAGATGGGGAAGAACATATGTATGATTCAACTGCTGATGAGGTCCAGTGCCCTATATTTTTAATTAGATGCTGGTTAATCTCTGCTCTTGCTGCTGATGGTGGCTGCCCCGATTCTGAATGAATGAGGAGTATAGAATTGAGGGGGGAGTCCTGCTCTGGAAACCAACGTGAACAGATGAGCTGTGAACCAATGTCTGGATATAATAGTCTGGCTTGAATCGATGAACAGGGGGTTGGAATTTGAAATAAGTTTGCATGCTATAATATATTTCTGCATGGAAGCATATGGGCATAGAGGAGAGTTGATTTTTGATAGCTGAATAAACTGACCTTGCCGAAGCTGATCCATTTTGGAAATGCGCACAAAGAGGATAAAGTGGGAATCTAAGTGAGTGTGAGATCACTGCAGCGAATAACCAGGATAGGAAAGCTGGCAATAGAAGGAACTGCATATTCTGAGCATCTTAAAAAACCAAGAAATGCAGTTAAACATAGTTTCCATCGTTAGGTCATCAAATGTAGAGAAGCAGCCTTGACGGAGGATTGAAATCAAATTGCCCAGAATATCTATAGAGATAGGCAGGCGAGAAGGAGAAGTAGCCAGAGTGCTCTTCGAGATTCCACGCAGGAGGAGACGGACAGCTGGTATTGATAAGAGAGTTGGGGAGGTAATGGATATCAAGCGAAACTGGTATTGTATTCCTGACAGATCGGATTTGATTGTAGCTGGTGCAAGATGTAAAGAGTCCATTGCGTGTGCTATAAAATCCATAATCCAGTCCTGGTTGAATGGGGTCAGATTAATCCTGCTTTGAGAGTAGAAAGTCAAATAGGTGGTCCAGCCGGTGGAATAAGAGGATCTGGTGGAAGGAGCGAGTGCTGCAGCCATGTATGCTTGCACTGCTTTGAGTAGTCCGCTGATAGTTTGGTTAATTTTAAAATTAGCTGGTTGAACTGCTGGAGTTGGCAGAGCTGTAAGGACCAGACTGTGAAATCTGGAAATCTTCAGTTATGCTGTGCTGAATCTGCAGGGATATTGAGCAACGGCGGACAGTGGTTGAGGCGGCAGAACCATATGCTGTTGCAGATGCAAGGTTGTAGATTGGAGGCTCTACTGCAGGGACCGGGGTTGGTATAAAACCGGAATTGGCGGTAGCTGCTGTAGCGGCAGCTGAGTTTACGCTCTTGTTCTCGCTCTTGTTCTCACTCTAGTTCTCATTCTCGATCTCGTTCTCGCTCTCATTCTTGCTCTTTTTCTTGCTCTTGTTCTCTCTCTCGCTCTCGTTCTCGCTCTCGTTCTCACTCTCGTTCTTGCTCTTGTTCTCACTCTCGTTCTCGATCTCGTTCTCGCTCTCGCTCTCGTTCTCGCTCTTGTTCTCGCTCTCGTTCTCGCTCTCATTCTCGCCCTCGCCCTCACTCTTGTTCTCACTCTCGTTCTCGTTCTCGTTCTCGCTCTCGTTCTCGCTCTTGTTCTCGCTCTCGTTCTCATTCTCGCTCTTGTTCTCGCCCTCGCTCTCGATCTCATTCTCGCTCTTGTTCTCGCTCTCGTTTTCGTTGTCGCTCTTGTTCTCGCCCTCGCTCTCAATCTCGTTCTCGCTCTCGCTCTAGTTCTCGCTCTTGTTCTCGTTCTCGTTCTCATTATTGTTCCTGCCCAACTCGACTCTCTGCATTTTTTGGTTCTGGTTTTATAGCGGTCTGTCAATTGATGGAGAATGGCACGCACCTGTGGCAGTTAAAGTCTGGATCCTGGGAAAGGTACGTGACTGATTGTGCTTAACTATGAATTAGTGAAACAAACCAAAAAATAAACAATATGCATATTCAAACAATACATTCATCAAAATAAATCACACAGCAAGTATTCAAACAATATCTTAAATCATAATAACAGTTTACACAGAGGAGCACATACCTATACACCACAATTATAAATCATATACCACCCCACACTCTAAATTAGTCACCTTTGACATTTCCATCAGCAGACACCCACACACACGTGCACCCCATGTGCAGAGCCTCTGCACACATCCTCCCCCTACACAATATATCTCACAATTTACAGTACATATATCTATATATATATATATGTTTATCATGATAGTGGCCCCTCTTCATGTCATCAGTGAGCTCTCGTTGAACAGGGCAAACAGGTATTGTGCTTTAATGGAGAAGTCCCCCAATCAGCATTATTACACCACTGGCTTTGTGAATACAGTCTCCTGGATGAAAAGTCTCCATTATATCCAGCTGGCTTACTCCACACAGCTGTGTTACGACTGTCCCAATTCTTTCAGGAGATGCATTTGAAAAGATAGTTATCAAAAAATGAGATTGCATTTAATCCATTTTATTACTGTTGTCATTGTTTTACTTTTTTATTCTGTAACCAATGGGCATGTGCTGTTATTTCAACTCAAATTCCAGTTGCATGCACACAATAAATATCTTTGCAGAAAAACAAAACAAGCAAAACAAAGTTTCTCTGGTTCCTAACTGCAACGTTTGCAGTTGTCATTGTGCAGCACCAGGAGCAGCTCAGGGGCTGGTCAGCTGAGCTTTCTGTCCATGCTCTGTCTCTTCCAGTGGAAAATAAATTGATACTTCAAGGGAGAGAGGGCAGTTATGACCTGGAGTTGATGAGAAACTGTTAAACTTCAGCAACATGACCTCGGCGGTCAGAGCAGCAGGGCTTGTTATACACGGCCACTCTGAGATTGAATACAGGCTCTGAGCAGTAAAACTGAAACCGGTTCCTATGCACTGGAGCCACTCAAAAGGGTTAAAGTGAGATGCATTCGCATTGAGTTATTGAGACTGACAAATTGGACTTCATTTTACCTATTGTGGAAACTTTATTTTTCATCTGAAAGTGAAACTTGCCTACAACTAGCCTAAAACATGAAACTCTTTTTTTAACGTTTAGTTTTTAAAAACGTTCTAATTTTATGTTGAGTGTCCGACAGTTACAAGTAATTACCTAATTTATTAAATATTAGCAAGTTATTTTGTGTTGCCAGTACAATGTACCCAAGTTATTTAAAATCAGAGAGTTCACCAGTAAATTGTAAAATTAAAGTTTAGTGGCCCTTTGCAAATCCACAGTTTTCAATATTTCCAGATTTGAAACACTTTATAATGTTATAATTGGGAGCCATAAGATTATGCTATTCGTGTTTGACCTGATAACGAGAATGAAAGTGTAAGGGTAATGCCATGACGGAGCAGCCCTTATAAAGGTCTCCCATCACCAAGTGTAATAAAGCATACAGTAGTAAAAAGCATGGTCAAGCATAGGAAAGCATGAAAAACCCCAGGGAGGTGTTAAAAAACATGGAAAACCATTGTAAACTAAGGTAAACTATTGTAACATGCAGTATGTGACCATGGAAAAAGCATGGGAAAACTACAACATTTCCGTGCAAAAGGTTTTTTTTTCTAAAGGAAATGGGATGCCATCTTAGAACTTGTTCATGGTATAAATGGCACTGTATTGCACTCAACCATGTGCCTGAGTTATTATTATTATTATTATTATTATTACATTTAAATGAAGGGTGATAGTGTCCCAGGATATAAACAGAGGAGTTCTACAGGTGCTGTTTGAAGAGGTGAGTCTTAAGGAGGCGCCGGAATGTGGTCAGGGACTGGGCAGTCCTGACATCTGTAGGAAGGTCATTCCACCACTGCGGAGCAAGGGTGGAGAAGGAGCGGGCTCTGGAGGCAGGGGAGCGTAGCAGAGGTAGAGCCAGTCTTCTAGTGCAGGCAGAGCGGAGAGGTCGAGTGGGGGTGTAGGGAGAGATGAGGGTCTGGAGGTAGCTGGGTGCAGTCTGGTCAAGGCATCTGTAGGCTAGTACAAGAGTCTTGAACTGGATGCGAGCGGTGATCGGGAGCCAGTGGAGCGAGCGGAGTAGTGGAGTAGTGTGGACGAAGCGAGGCAGAGAGAACACCAGGTGGGCAGCAGAGTTCTGGAGGAGCTGGAGCGGAAGGGTGGCGGATGCAGGGAGGCCAGCCAGGAGGGAGTTGCAGTAGTCTAGGCGGGAGAGTACCAGGGCCTTTACACCAATAAGTTCAGAAACAGAACAAGCTTTGGCTGATCCACTGTGAGCAATGGACAGATTAATATGAACCTGAAAACCTGAAGGCTTCAAAGACAGCTACCTCATTCATCCACTGTCTCCTCGGAGAAGTGAGTTTTCAAGGTTGATTAGAGCCTTTGAGAAACCCAAAGATACAGGATATTATGAGTTGGCGTACAGCCGTACAGTCCAGGAAAAAAAAAAACGAAACAAAACATTTCTCCTTTTGTATTTGTTGATGCGTGGGCCGCATATGATCTCTATGTTAAAATCTTTCCAGGAAGTGGTATTGTAACTCCCTCTACAAGAAACTGATGAAAAGATAATGAGTAAATTGAAGATAACGAACCTCCCATGCTCTCCAGACGTTATCTCCCTATCTACAAACCCAGCATGCTGTTACAGCTGCTGCACACTAAAGCAGGCAGCTACGATCTGAGACTGCATTATTAGTTCCACTCCTAGTCTGCGCCGCCCTCATTCTGCAGTTTCTGCCTGTGTGGCGACGGACATTGCACCCGTGTGTTTTAACACTTATGGCTGGATAAAGAGGCTTTGCTGGGGCCACTTTGGCCGCTGTCCACTGCCTGTTTCTGGCTCAGTGTTAGAGAATTACATACAGTATATAATATATGCATGGTTATGTGCTGTAATTGCATCTCAGTCTACATGAAAAAAAAAAACTAATAGTGAAGCAATGTCACATCAAAAAGTGATAATTATTGAGGCTGTGTGGTCCAGTGGTTAAAGAAAAGGGCTTGTAACCAGGAGATCCCCGGTTCAAATCCCACCTCAGCCACTGACTCATTGTGTGACCCTGAGCAACTCACTTAACCTCCTTGTGCTCCGTCTTTCAGGTGAGACGTAGTTGTAAGTGACTCTGCAGCTGATGCATAGTTCACACACCCTAGTCTCTGTAAGTCGCCTTGGATAAAGGTGTCTGCTAAATAAACAAATAATAATAATAATTAAACAATGTCAAATGAAAAAAAAAAAAATAAGGCTTTAACAACTTTGATAGAAGCTGGACTGTCCTAAACAGTTCAAAGCAACATCATACAGAAAAAAATAAATGTCAGCAACCACACAGAAAGGTAAGGGAACATTGAACTAGTTAAGCTCCTTGCTCTTCAAGCAACGGCAGAATGGTAAAGCAGTTCCAGCTTGTAAACACTTTATCCTGCCGTAAACTAGCCCTCTTCTTCTCTAAATATTCAGACAGACTGCTGGTACTGTTAAAAGTGTGACACAAGCATTACTATCTCATTTCACCTGCTTCTCAAAGATCTGTTACACCTCCCTCCCCCCAAAAAAGAAACAATGGAATACTCAAATTAATTATGTAAGCAAATTAGTGGGCAAGTGAGCCGGTAAACTGTGATTGCAGAAGTCAGACAATGAAAGAGGCCTGAATGCTCTCTATTGGCATCTCTGTAGCAGAACCACAGTCACCATAAGAGGACAGACAAGCCCTGTCTGTGGCTCTACAGCCTGCAAAGCTGCTTTCTGAAAGCTCTGTGTTTGGATTAGCGGCTGTGAATGGCAGCTGTGGGGAATGGGAGCCTCTTTCATAATTGGGTAAAACCAGCCCTAGTTCAACGTTTCTGGAAGGTATCTTGTAGTGGTATCTTGTAGAAGGCAGCAGTGTGGAGTAGTGGTTAGGGCTCTGGACTCTTGACCGGAGGGTTGTGAGTTCAATCCCTGGTAGGGGACACTGCTGCTGTACCCTTGAGCAAGGTACTTTACCTAGATTGTTCCAGTAAAAACCCAACTGTATAAATGGGTAATTGTATGTAAAAAATAATGTGATATCTTGTAACAATTGTAAGTCGCCCTGGATAAGGGCGTCTGCTAAGAAATAAATAATAATAATAATAATAATATCTACCCCGTGCATAAAGACAAGTAACACCGTGAGCAGGAAGGCCAGCAGATTCCCCTGAAAGTCTTCACCCTAGCGACCACAGAGGCTGCAGCTGCACTGACATCTCATCGGAGACAAAAGCCTTGATGCGACCCGCCCCCTCACCCCAGCCACCAGAGAGGCTGGAGCTGCACTGACATCTCAGTGGAGACACAAACCTTCATGCAACCTGCCCCCTCACCCCAGCCACAGGAGAGGCTGGAGATGCACTGACATCTCAGTGGAGACACAAACCTTCATGCAACCCGCCCCCTCACCCCAGCCACCAGAGAGGCTGGAGCTGCACTGACATCTCAGTGGAGACACAAACCTTCATGCAACCCGCCAACATGGCCAGGTAGCCCATTTGATACCCTCAACACTCTGTCCTTCCCTCTGTCCTAACTCTAAATAATACCTGTTCTGTGCTCACAGGATGACCTGGGTCAGTCATATTGACCACGTGGCCTGGTCTGCTTTGTAACCCATATGACCAATTGAACAGATAAGACTAACTCACACAGCAGCATGCTTCTGAACACAGGCTTGAAAATGCATTTACTCGTGATGGAAATGTAATACTTTTTACATGAACTAATCAGCCCTGTGTGAATTATTAAAAGGCATGGTGAATGATTCTGGTTTGTATGATGATGTGGTAGAGTGGTGGTGTGGTGATGCGGTAGAGTGCATATACATGTATGTTGTGTTGTTGTTCTGCTTTTCCTGCATTCATACCAGAATGTCCCAGATTTTACAGGTTGGGGGTGAACTAGAAAAATACCAAATTCATTATTGGTCTAGGATTTAAGTCAAACCTTACAAAGGGATGGTCCAGTATTTAGGTTTGTGCACACCTCTGTGCACTGCTGCAGAACCTTACAAAGGGATGGTCCAGTATTTAGGTTTGTGCACACCTCTGTGCACTGCTGCAGAACCTTACAAAGGGATGGTCCAGTATTTAGGTTTGTGCACACCTCTGTGCACTGCTGCAGAACCTTACAAAGGGATGGTCCAGTATTTAGGTTTGTGCACACCTCTGTGCACTGCTGCAGAACCTTACAAAGGGATGCATTTTTAAAATGATGTTTAACCTATTATGAATGTTTTTCCTCTTTCTTTTTTTTCTATGCTGTGGCTGCTGTATTATGAATGTTTTTTCCTCTTTCTTTTTTCTCTATGATGTGGCTGCTGTATTATGGCAGCCTGATGTTTATCGCAAAGGGTCCTTTCATCCTGTAAAAAAATTATAATAATCAAAACGTAAAACAGAATCAATCATCTGTGAATGCACAGTGAATATGCGAATGTTGTTTTCTGTAAATAACCTTTGTTATAACCTGGAAGTTGTGTCTATTTGCAGCATTGTCATTCAGTGGTTGCGCTCCTATTGTCTCTAGTAGTTTTGTGTGTTTTTCTTCTCCACTCTGCATGTCTGTTTACACTCATTCAGTCTTACAATATGTTCATGCTGGTTTATACTTGTTGTCGCTTTTGTGTTTCATGTGGTTTAAGAAAATAGTTTATATTCTTGTAGACATGAATCACAGCTTTACATGATTCTGTTTTCAGGAAATCAAACAATAAAGCAACCTGAACCGCCTCTTCTCACAAAAAAACCTTCCTTCAATTTGCTCCAAACGTTGTTTAAAAAAAGGACCATCTCCCCAGGACTGGTGCATGCTTTTCAAAATTCAGTGTTTCCTCTAAGGTATGCCGGGAACCTTTATGATTATTATTATTATTATTATTATTATTATTATTATTATTATTATTATTATTATTATTATTATATAGTAGTTTATGTATGCATACCAACTATGAGACACACTTATTCTTCATTCAAGAACCACTGATTGAACTACAGTGAGCTTTGCTGTGCCAAACGCTGCATACCTCTAATACAATACAATATATTGTGTAATTAAAGTCAGGATTCATAGTCCATACAACTTTAAACCGCAGTATGTCATGGTAAAAGAGTAGCAAAGTACAGTGAAGCACCGGTATAGTAAATCGCGGTAAACTCCATTATCATTACTAGAAGAATGGTTGCTTTATGAGTATGTGTGAATTAAATCTCTTCATCTTAGAGAAAGAGCAGAAAGAGGGGACTGAGTTGAAGACTTTAAAATCATAAATGGTATAGGTTAAGCTTGGATACTACTTCACAGAGAGAAGAACAAGAGGTTGCAGAGTAAGAGTTTTGAACAGAAGCACTTTTTAACACAGAGAATTATTAGTGCAGGGATTAGCCATGGATTAAACACTGGGGACAATTAAAAAAAAAGTCTAGATTCTGTGCTTTTAAAGTCATTCCTCCCCCAGTAGGGGAGAATGGTGTGCTCACAAGGGACAAGCCTTGATGGGCTGAATGGCCTTTTCTCATTCCCAAACTTTTCTTATGTTCTTATGAGTGTGTGTATTGGGGGTAGGGTTTAAAATAAGTCTTCAAGTTTAAAGTGAAATGCATGTCTGCCAGTGCAATCAGTAAAGTGCAAACGATTGTAAAAATCTGCCTTTAAAAGTAAACAGCTGTGCTGAGTGCCAGCGGCTGACTGAGAGTGAGAGCCTGAACTTGACTGGGATGGAAAATTCCAGTCCTGCTCCCAGATGGTGGCTTATAGGCTTCTCATCTCATTCGCCTCGACTGCCGCTGATCCATCAGAAGGAATTGGACATGACTTAAACAGTAAGTAGCGGGGTTCTGAAAAATATAACATTACACATCCCCATTTTTTGCTACAACTGTTTAATAATGTACCTGTAATTTATTATTATTATTATTATTATTATTATTATTATTATTATTATTATTATTATTAGCATCCTAACAACATTTTACTGAGTCTGTTTCAAAGCTCTTTTCAAAATGTCTGCTCTAGTGTACTGATAGTGTAAGAATTATTGCCCACACTGTCAAACAGGTAACACAGCAATAACGATCAATGATGTGGTACAGAACAGAAAAGGCAGAGCACTTGCTGTCATGTTTTACAGGTGCGTTATTTAAACATGTGGGCACGTATTCTGCTATATTGCTGCTGGCACTGCTGGTGTCCCTGCATTTAAACATGTTTGTTTTTCTAAGTTTTTTTTTTCTTTTCGCAATGCTTGTTCCTGCTTGCCGTCAGATAAAGCATGACTTCTGGTAAAGTGATTGCACAACTGTATTTTTGGCCCTGATTGCTTCCCTGCTGGAACAATCACACACTTCCTACACTGGGCTGAGATAGGGCTGTGTCTTATTATGAGAGACTGTCTTAACCTTCACCTGAAGACAATTGATTTACCAATTGATTTAACTACACAAGATCTATTAAAAGCACAAATAAGGTTTTTATTATGGAAATATATATAGGCTTGTCCAGTCCCATCCCTGGACTTTGTGGAGGTTCCTGCACCTGATACCACATCCAGTTATTGAACTGCTCATAGCCATGCAGCGTCAGCGTTGCAGCATATTCATAATGGCATCCATTCATTCACAATGCAAGGCAGCAGAAAGGAGCTAATGCACTACGGTGGACAAAAAGGTACTTTCATGATGTAAGAGGTGGGTTTCGGGGCAGATGAGATAATATTCTTTAATGAGTACAATTCCACATGAAAGAGAGAAGGGTCTCACAGATAGAATGGCTGGATGACACAGGCTGTGTAAATATAGACAGGTACATTGAAACACAGCTGGGAAGTCACCGCGCTGGCCTCACACAGCCCATTGACCAGCAGCCCTTTTCATTTCTTAATCAAGCAGGTGAGATCACAACAGAGAGGGCCGCTCAGGAGGGATATTAAAAGCGACTGGGGCTCATGCAGAGAGTAACGTGAGGTCAAAGTGCCGCTACACTGCTCTGGTTCATGGGAAGTGTCACATGATACAATATTTCCAGACCACTCGGTGTTATTATTATTGTGATTATGAGGAGGCTGTGTGGTCCAGTGGTTAAAGAAACAGGCTTGTAACCAGGAGGTCCCTGGTTCAAATCCCACCACAGCCACTGACGCATTGTGTGACCCTGAACAAGTCACTTAACCTCCTTGTGCTCCGTCTTTTGGGTGAGACGTAGTTGTAAGTGACTCTGCAGCTTATTATTATTATTATACATGGATTATCTTCCCCAAAAGTTTAATTTAAAAAACAAACAAAAAAAAAACCTTATTACTTAGAAGGCATTAGTCATGTTTTTTGGCAAACCCGATTATTGCCTGCCAGTACTCTTCTGGAGCAATCGCTATTTACTTTATAAATGGGTACTGGAGTACATGTTTACTGCCTTTTTTATGTGCCTGTGAGTCAGCAGTGAAGGAGTCATTCCCTTGTAACCAGTGAACGCTGTGTAAATTAAGCCTGTTTGGCTTGGCTGTTCTCTCGGGTTCCAGTTCAAATCACACAGCTTGTTTCAACTTAACCTTTTCTCTTCCACAGCAAAACTAATGCTATGTCCCTCCTGTGTGCTGTATAAAAAGATATGATCTACGAGAAAGCTCTTCGAGACAATAATACAATAGGTATGTTAATTGAAAACAGATTTTTAAGTGGTCAACTGCACATCCCTAAAAGATATATTAAAATGCATTTCACATTAATGTAAACACTGTTTCTGCCACTCATAAAGAAGAATAGCAACTACATGTTGTGTGAAGGACCGGTGAGAACCTCAAAGACTGAAGGACCACTGAGAACCTCAAGGACCGGTGAGAATCTCAAGGACAGGACCGATGAGAACCTCAAGGACAGGACTGATGAGAACCTCAAGGACAGGACTGGTGAGAACCTCAAGGACCGGTGAGAATCTCAAGGACAGAAGGACCGATGAGAACCTCAAAGACTGAAGGACCAGTGAGAACCTCAAGGACCGGTGAGAATCTCAAGGATAGAAAGACTGGTGAGAACCTCAAAGACTGAAAGACCGGTGAGAACCTCAAGGACCAAAGGACTGGTGAGAACCTCAAGGACCGGTGAGAATCTCAAGGACAGAAGGACCGGTGAGAATCTCAAGGATAGAAGAACTGTTGAGAACCTCAAAGACTAAAAGATCGGTGAGAACCTCAAGGACCAAAGGACTGGTGAGAACGACAAGGACCGGTGAGAATCTCAAGGACAGAAGGACCGGTGAGAACCTCAAGGATAGAAGGACCGGTGAGAACCTCAAGGACCAAAGGACTGGGGAGAACCTCAAGGACCGATGAGAATCTCAAGGATAGAAGGACCGGTGAGAACCTCAAGGATAGAAGGACCGGTGAGAACCTCAAAGACTGAAGGACCGGTGACAACCACAAGGACCGGTGAGAACCTCAAGGGCAAAAGGACCAGTGAGAACCTCAAGGACCAAAGGACCGGTGAGAACCTCAAGGGCAAAAGGACCAGTGAGAACCTCAAGGACCGAAGGACCGGTGAGAAACTCAAGGGCAAAAGGACCAGTGAGAACCTCAAGGACCGAAGGACCGGTGAGAAACTCAAGGGCAAAAGGACTAGTGAGAAACTCAAAGACTGAAGGACTAGTGAGAACCTCAAGGAACGATGAGAACCTCAAGGATAGAAGGACTGGTGAGAACCTCAAGGACTGAAGGACCGGTGAGAACCTCAAGGAACAGTGGGAACCTCAAGGAACAGTGGGAACCTCAAGGACTGAAGAACCAGTGAGAACCTCAAGGACTGAAGGACCGGTGAGAACCTCAAGGAACAGTGGGAACCTCAAGGACTGAAGGACCAGTGAGAACCTCAAGGAATTATCAGAACCTCAAGGACCGAAGGACCGGTGAGAACCTCAAGGACCGGTGAGAACCTCAAGGACCGAAGGACCGGTGAGAACCTCAAGGACCGGTGAGAACCTCAAGGACTGAAGGACTGGTGAGAACCTCATAGACTGAAGGACCGGTGAGAACCTCAAAGACCGATGAGAATCTCAAGGACCAATGAGAACCTCAAAGACTGAAGGACCGGCGAGAACCTCAAGGACAAAAGGACCGGTGAGAACCTCAAGGACAAAAGGACCGGTGAGAACCTCAAGGACTGAAGGACTGGTGAGAACCTCAAAGACTGAAGGACCGATGAGAACCTCAAAGACCGATGAGAATCTCAAGGACCAATGAGAACCTCAAGGACAAAAGGACCGATGAGAACCTCAAGGACAGGACTGGTGAGAACCTCAAGGACCGGTGAGAATCTCAAGGATAGAAAGACTGGTGAGAACCTCAAAGACTGAAGGACCGGCGAGAACCTCAAGGACAAAAGGATCGGTGAGAACGTCAAGGACCGAAGGACCGGTGAGAACCTCAAAGACAAAAGGACCGGTGAGAATTTCAAGGACCAAAGGACTGCTACCTTGGGTAAATAATTATTCAGTTAAATTCCAATTGTGTATTGGTAATGAAATATAAGCTAAGAAATGTCATGTTGTTTTTATAATAGTCAATGTTGTAGTGATAGCAGAGTAAAAACTACTAAAACACAGAATGAAAAAAATCTGTGAAAGAATCAAGAATCTACAGAATTAAAAGAGTTGAGTGCAAGGAAAATCTAACCAACCGCCAGCGCTGTATTTACAAGGCCATGCAGCTGTGTGCTGTACGCATATCCAGCAAGGAGGCTGGACAAACAAAGGATTGCTACAGAAGGCCATTGGATATACAGCGCACCAGACGAAATACAGGACCTGACGGATTGCCAAGACAACCAGTGTGAGTACCACGCTGAATCTCACATTTTTACTATTTGCATTGGTAATATTGTCATGGTTTAAAAGTGTTGAGTGCAGAAGAAAGGAAAGGAGCCACAGTACACAAGCTGAGGAGTGTATCATTTTATTATACGGGCACCTGTGGAAGGGAAAAATACTCACAATTATTACAGAATAAGAACAGTAATCAAGAAACAACCAAAGAATATTACTTACCTACCTGGTTGGGCCTGAAAGTAGTCACTGTTCCCAAGTGGTTCATTCTGGAATTACACTGCGCCAAACTGAATCCAAGAACTGAAACTCCAACTGTGTCCAGAGGGTGGTATAACCAGATATTGGGATTTTTCTTACCTCAAGTACTGGTCTTACCTCAAGTACTGGTTTATAAACCAATGGTTCTGATTGTATCAGTGAATGTGCAGTCTGCACCAAGACCAGATTACAGCCTGCAGCAATGTTCAAGCTAACACACACACATGATTATTTGATGAGGGAAAAAACCTAATATACTATACTTTATAAACTATATTATCTAAATAAGTATAATTAAAAGGAATATTATACTTACATGTCCTGCAAAGGATCCAGTCCTTCCCCCTATGCGTTTTAATCCGCAGAATCGCAGCTCTCTATACCGGAGCCTCCATCACTTTCGGTTTCATTCCATCTCTCTATCTCTTCTAAAACCTCCGAAGCAGTCATTTTTTTTTTACAGACTTTGAAGGCGGTCTTGTCCCTTCGGAAAATGCCATTTGCATTTGTAGTATGTTTCTCTTTCAGAATTATATATTTTGTATTTTCATTGTTTGCGTTTGCTCTGTTTCTGTATCTCCTCTCTGTGAGTTCAACTTTCACGCTTGATTACGCGACAACAGATAGACAGACGAAAGCATTTTATACATGTCATTAGAAAGCGCCAAGCTTCCCCTTTCATTTGATACACGACTTGCAAGGCTGTCATTTTAAATGACGGAGCACGATGAAGTTGAAGTTTTAGATGCCAGCGTCTATATTATACAGTACAGAGCTTATGGAGTGCGTTTGTATGCATGCGTAGTTGACATTTAATTATTATTATTATTATTATTATTATTATTTATTTCTTAGCAGACGCCCTTAATAGTTGCAGAGCTTGTTTTTGACAGCAAAACATAATTTGTTTAGAAAGACATCCAGTGGAAAAGCACAGGGAACAAAGCATTCTGCCTGTTTCCAAAGGGCTCATACAATTAGATCCATCGATTCTGACACCCTGTGGCAAAGTGGTCAACTGTGTGCAGGTGCAGGTGATCAAATAATCAGACAGAAGACGATAATCCAGGTGCAATGGTGATTTAATGTTTATATCCAAAGGCCTGATGACAAACAACAGTAAATAATAACAATGTTAATGAAGCAATACAGCGGTGTGTATTGCTTATTTATAATCCGCGGGTTTGCCCCGCAATAATAACAGTCCTGTTTCAGTTCACCCACACGGAACACAAACACAAACACAAACACCAGTCCACAGTGCATGCGCTAGTGCTCGTGGTGAATACAGTTCTTTAGTGATGTTGATCCGAGTTTAGTGCTGGCTTTGGTGACAGGTCCGGATCGTGTTAGCCATGTAAATAACAAACAGTATTATTAATGACAAAACGAACGAAACACTCACGTTTTCACAACAGAGGTTCTCCTTTTGGTCATGCAATTTTAACCATTCACAAAGGAACAGATCACATCACTATGACTCCTTAAATACTGTCAACCATGACCCCTTGGTCAATGAGTGCAGCCGCTCCTCCAATCCGCAGATGCCACATGGTTTCCCATCCGGGTCGATGATTTCGTGTACCGTAGCTTTGCTCCCTTTGTAGATGGCCGACTTCCACCTAACCCTGGGAATGAACTGTCGGTCCATCCAGTCCAGGATACTCTGTTCCCTTTACACAGTGCCCTCGCAGGTCGGGAGGGAGATCTAACACCAAGAATCATTCGATCTCTGTCACACACCCTTACAGCATGTCTCCTTCCAGTTGTGCAAATGGACTGCATTTGTCTAAATGGGCTTTTATACCAACTGCTCAACTACTTTTAAGGCATGGCACCACATTCATATTACCTTATAGTGGCAGTAAAGGCGCTGCAGACATATTCAATGCAGTGGCATGCTTATGCTTCTATGTCTTTTCTTTTCTTTGGTTTCTGGGATGAATGTAAGTGCTCACAAGCGGTGCATGAATTGGGCATGAGACAGTTAAGATCAGCATGCTGGGAGAACGCTATCACACTGTTGAATTGGGCACGAGACAGTTAAGATCAGCATGCTGGGAGAACGCTATCACACTGTTGAATTGGGCACAAGACAGTTAAGATCAGCATGCTGGGAGAACGCTATCACACTGTTGAATTGGGCACGAGACAGTTAAGATCAGCATGCTGGGAGAACGCTATCACACTGTTGAATTGGGCACGAGACAGTTAAGATCAGCATGCTGGGAGAACGCTATCACACTGTTGAATTGGGCACGAGACAGATAGGATCAGCATGCTGGGAGAACGCTATCACACTGTTGAATTGGGCACGAGACAGATAAGAACAGCATGCTGGGAGAACGCTATCACACTGTTGTGTAATAATTCTGAGCTGAGTCACAGGGTGGACTCTCTGCTGGCTTGTGTGATGGATGGCAGTGAAAGCTTTACGCACAGGATGTGAGAAAATGTAAAGGCTAATTTACAGCAGGAGCCATTGAGTGAAGGTTGGGCATCTGGTTGTGCTAGAATAGCCACATGCCCTGGAAGTGCGGTTATTCTACACAACCAACACCCTGGAGTGTCTTATTGCGCTTATAAAATGGGTTACTAGTTTTTAGAAATAAAGATATAGACACATTTTTATATAAAAATTATTATTATTATTATTATTATTATTTATTTCTTAGCAGACGCCCTTATCCAGGGCGACTTACAATTGTTACAAGATATCACATTATACATTATTTCAAATTATACAGATATCACATTATTTTACATACAATTACATACAATTATACAGTTTTTTTTTTTTTTTTTTACTGGAGCAATCTAGGAAAAGTACATTGCTCAAGGGTACAACAGCAGTGTCCCCCACTGGGGATTGAACCCACAACCCGCCGGTCAAGAGTCCAGAGCCCTAACCACTACTCCACACTGCATATAGTTTTATTTTTTCCTTAATATATTAATACGGCAGGAAAAGTAGTTCCAATAAATGTAATAGTTCCAATGAATTTAATAGATAAACCAATTATTTTTAATAATAAATTAAATAAATTCAAATAAATTAAATAAATTATCAGAATATTTTCAGTATTTGTCTCATCAAGTTGACTGTACCAGGGAATGTAATTTTCTAAATGAATTGGCTGGTTACACAGTTGAACAGATTGTCCAGTAAGTGGCACTGTGAGTAGGGGAGTTTGTTTCTGCCTTTTGTTTTTACGAGTTGACAACGGTACTCCAGAAAGGATGTTAACTCCAGGACTTCCTGTCTCTCTCAGCGGGTGCCCAATAGCTCTTAAACTCCCTTATAAAATGGGTTGGGAGATATCTGCGTCCTGAGTATCGATGGCTTACGTTTGTTTAAGTCTGTTTGGGATACAGCAGGGTGATGTGTCTTTTGTTGTCGCAAAGATAAACAAAGACGCTGTTTGATGTTTTAAAGTGGGAATCTGAAATTAGGTTTATAGATCGTCCCACTGTGGGAGAATTTAAAAAAAATGATTCAGGCCAGCTCGCAAGCTTGTGTAGCAGCTAACTGAATATTGTGTGCCAGCTGATGTTCTCACTTCAGCAAAGAAACTTCTTAAAACTGTGCTTATTTCAGTTTTCCAGTCCATATAATTTTTTGTTTGTGCTGACCAATCATTAAACAGCCCAAGGGGTTACTTTTTTAGTATTGCGCTCTTTTTTATTGGCTTCAATTGTATTATAATTTCAGCAGTACTGAGATAGAGGTCTCTTGTAGTACTCACGGTTTCATTTTTTCCTGACTTGTTTTTAAGTTATCACTGTCAGTTCCGTTACCGAACTGTTGTGTTCCAAATCCTCCAGGAACGTGTGGACACTGGAGTCAGCAAACAAGTTCAAACACACATGGAGGAAGACTGACATTGTACTATTATTTTGTTTTTTTTGGGCGGAATTTTTTTTTTTTAAAGTTCTTAAACGCTCGCTGCAATAATATCTGTTTTTAATAAGTCTTAGTTGCTGGGACTTGTTTTTACACGTTGATTGTACTGTAATAATTCAATGGCTTTGAATGCCTATCAGTCAATCAGGATGCAGATATCGCCCAACCCATTTTATAATTAGATTTTAAACACTGGATGAAATGAACAGAAACATGCAGGCTCCGAAACAAATAAATCATTATAGATGGAACATGGTGTTCTTTATTTAAAAGACAGCAATTGCAAACACACTGCACTATCTCATAATCCAGATGCGGCTAGCCCCATATCTCTCAGTAAGCTGGCAGTTCTCTAGCCGAACAAGGGTATGTTATTATTTCAGTACGGAGAATCCACAATGTGATGATTTATTGATTTGCAATTGACAGATGATTTAATGAACTGTGATGGGCGCTCAGGGCCCGATGACTGTGATGGGTGCTCAGGGCCCGAGTGAATGATAAATTTGGCCGGAGACCTCATCCATGGGTGCTCGTCAGCTACCTGCGTGAGGCTGGCTAGGAAAAACATGAATGGTATCATGCATCCCAGTACCGCAGACAGGAAGTGGCTAAGGGCCACCTCCCCACAAAAGATGAGGCTGCCAAACCATAATTATTATTATTATTATTATTATTATTATTATTTATTTCTTAGCAGACACCCTTATCCAGGGCGACTTACAGTCGTAAACAAAAATACATTTCAAGAATCACAGTACAAGTATTAATACAATTAAGTACAATTATGACCAAATACGATTCAATAACGGAGCAGATAACAGTGTCAGTGATAGTTACATCAGGATATAATTATATACAAAATACTACAGATTAAATAACACTTGTGACAGATTACAGTACTCTAAAGTACAGGATTAAATGCAGTAAAATAGGGAGCAGATAAGAGCAAGTAAAGCGTATTTAAGGAAGAGTGATAGTGTCCAGAGGGAAAAGAGGAGTGGTACAGGTGCTGTCTGAAGAGGTGAGTCTTGAGGAGGCACCAGAAGGTGGTCAGGGACTGGGCAGTCCTGACATCTGTAGGAAGGTCATTCCACCACTGCGATGCGAGGGTGGAGAAGGAGCGGGCTCTGGAGGCAGGCAGGCATAATGAATGATTAATGCAACCCATAGTAGCGCACTGTCACCTACCCCCAAAAATATGGAGAAATGAATGGAAATGAAGCAGCTGAGACACGTCTCCCAGAGCATGACTGCGCTGGGGGAAAGAGCTCGGCCTCTCCAGCCTGAGCGCGTACCCCGCAGAACTAAATACGAATCACTCAGCACTCAGGTAAGGAAAAAAAACCTTACTCCCATATTTTTAATTTTCGATGTAGGGGGAAACCTCAGGGAATCAGTGGCTGAGGGCAGCCCTTCCTCCAGGCTTTGAGATGGTCGACTCCCGTTTCAGCCTCTCCGTGCGAGACTGAGAGGCCAAAACAAAAGAAACGACATCAGAGCCTTTATGCGCTTGCTGATGGCGTGTTGGCTGGGGGGCGGATTCTCCTTCCAGAAAAGCAACCAAGTTTACAATTCTGTGTAACCAAGTTTACTGCATACCATTGCACACTGACATCACAGTGATCAAGTCAATTATGAAGTATTTCTATCCTTGATGTGCAATTAGCAAGTAGACCATTAAGTGTGTTCGTTTGTCTCTACCAGCCCGGCTCTACTGCTTCTAGCACAGGCTCTCGAAGGGAATGCTCCGATAAAAGATGGGGGTACAGGCCTGTGCTGGGCGGAATGCAGCCAGTACCACAACAACTGACTTAACATCACATTGAATTCCTGCACTGTTCTGCTCTTGCAGGCTAAAAGCCAGTGGACAGTAAAAGAGCTCTTCTGGAAGAGGTGGAGAGGACAATGGTGTGACGAAGCAGACTCTGCCACTCTTGCAGAAGAGACACAGGAATGCACCCTGTATGGGGCTCATGATTTACCATACTCAAGAATCAACACATCTATGACAGCATGCTAGCTATAATACTGTAGTGCTGGAAAATATGATTCTGTAATAATGACTGCCTATAGTTATGGGATTCTGGAGTCTCATTATGGGATTCCAAGGTAGAAAATTCACACTTGCCAGTATATTGAAGTGTGAGGAGCAATGAATGCAACCTCGGCTCAGGGTGAGATAAGCTTCAATCAACAGCAGTCAAGCCCAGGACTGTTGGCTGCTTGTTGTGTGTGTGTGTGTGTGTGTGTGTGTGTTTGTTTGTAACAGGGGCTGCAGTCTAGGCATGCTTTTCTGTGCATTAAGATAATCTTTTAAAATGTATGAAAAAACACAAACAACAAACAAACAGATAAAATGTACAGACATATTTTCAATGCAGATTAGTTTTTGTCTCTTAGACTGTGGCAGGCAGTCACATATTTTGCAGCTAGTCCAGATGTTGTCCCCACCTCTTGTAATTTTTCTGTTTCTGTGAGGTGGGTGAAGTTACTTCTGTGACTCGTAAATTTGGGTATGAATGTGTCCCTGACCAGCTTGTATTTGGGGCAGTGCAGTAGGAAGTGGAGCTCTGTCTCTATCTGCCATGGCTCACAGTGCTCACACAGTCTCTTCTCTCTCCTCTCTGTACAGTAGGAAGAGCTCTGTCTCTATCTGCCATGGCTCACAGTGCTCACACAGTCTCCTCTCTCTCTCCTCTCTCCTCTCTGTGCAGTATGAAGTGGAGCTCTGTCTATATCTGACCTGGCTCACAGTGCTCACACAGTCTCCTCTCTCTCTCCTCTCTCCTCTCTGTGCAGTATGAAGTGGAGCTCTGTCTATATCTGACCTGGCTCACAGTGCTCACACAGTCACCTCTCTCTGGGTCTCCAGGTGGCTCTGTGTTGACTCTTTTCAATTGCTAAATCGTGGTCACTCAATCTGTATTTGGTCAGTAGTTATTTTTATTTTTGGTCTTTAACACTGACCAAATATTCTGCCAGGGCATATGGTCTGTTTAAGCTCTGGTAGCACTCTGTGATTTTATACTTTGATTTTACTTGGCTCTCCCAGTGTATCAATTATTTGTTTTTCAGGGCGGTGGCTATTTTAGATCTCACTGGGGCCTGATTAGAGCAGCTGTTCTGAGGCTCTGTGATGCTGATCTGGTTCTCCTCACAGAGCTTCTCCATCATGTAGTTGATGGTCTTTTTATTTGAGTAGCTCTCCTGGCTCTTCAGGGTCTTGAACTGGTAGGAGTCGGGGTTGCTTTGGTTCAGGTGGTTCCAGTACCTCAAAGCTCTCTTTTGTACAGTGAGCAGTAAGGGAAGACGTCCTAGCTCAGCTCTACAAACATTGGTTGGAGCATTTCTGTGCAATTGCAAGATGTTTTTGCAGAATTCTATGTGTAAGATTTCTGTTGGACTTTTGTCCCAGTTACTGTACTCACAATTTAGAATTCACCGCCGTACAAAAGGATTGGTTGTATAACTTGAAAGAGTTTGAGCCAGACAGTGATTGATGGCTTTAGGTTATACACCCGTTTCTTTATTGCATGAATGGCTCTGCTGGCTTTTTGTCTCAGTGCACAGACAGCAGGGTTAAAGCTCCCTGATGCACTGATCATTAGTCCCAGGTAGGTGTAATTTGTTGTGTGCTCTAATGTTTTGCCAGCGAGGGTGAACTGGTATTTATTTCCCAGTATCCTGGCTTTTTTTTGGAAAATCATAATTTTTGTTTTGTTCATGTTTTTGTTTAAGCCATTGTAACAGGGCGAGGAGCCCTGTATGTGATTGTTTGTTTATTTTTAGAACGGGGTATCCCTCCGCCCCAGTGCAATTTATTATTCTGTATTTGTATTATTATTATTATTATTATTATTATTGTTATTGATATGATTTATTATGTTTAAACATGACGTTGAAATGGCGTAGTTGTTATTGTTTGGCAAGGATGAGCGAGGTACCGTCTGCCGTGATGTATTGTTTTAGTTTTAAAATACCTCGTGGGAATGCGTGACTGTCATCTAGTAATTACTGAATTAGCTGGCAGTCACGCATAATAATTCTACCTGTGCTGACTATGGCCGAGGGGTAATGAGAGAATTAATAGCCAGTTAACCCCTCGGCCATGATATAAAAGACATGCTGCTTTGGCTGCAAGGTGTGGGTGTTCAGAGGAGGAACAGAGCGAACGAGAGGAGAAGGAATCGGTGATTAAAATAACCACAGGATCAGTGAAAGCAATCTGCTCAGCCAGACCTGCGTTTTGCGTTTGTGATTTGTTTTTGTTTATCTTTTTTATTTTGCTCTGTGAGCAATGGTTTTTGTTCAAACCTTTTTATTTTATTTTTGTGTTTGTTAAAATAAAAAGGCACCGCAGTACTGCCTGAGTGTTATTCTTCCTGTATCTGGCCTGACGTCATCACTCAGCCATCCCTGTCACACCCACGTTTCACAATACTGCTCCAGCAGGTTCAAACTCTGCTGCAGCCCATGCTCTGTGGGAGATAACAGAACCAGATCATCAGCATAGAGCAAGCATTTCATTTGAGTGTCATCCAGAGTTACTCCTGGGACAGAGGACTGCTCCAGCACTATAGCCAACTCATCCACATAGATTTTAAAGAGGGGTGGGCTCAGGTTACACCCTTGTCTCACTCCCCTGCCCTGTAATTGTCACACTACTTTTATTTTCTGAGATTTAATGATATCGTACACCTTGCCCCCTATGCCACTTTGGAGGAGTCTGAAGAAGAGATCAGGGACTTTTTTAAAGTCGATGAAACAAGCAAACACTTTTCCTTTGCTGGTCTGATTGGCAAGTTTGTTAATAATGGCGTGCAGGGTGTACATGTGGTCTGTAGTGCAGTAATTTGGTAAGAAGCCTATTTGGCTTTTACTCAGCACGCTGTGATCTGTTAGAAAGTTCAGTATTCAGGTGTTAATAAGACTACTTTCACTAGGATACTGTTTACACAGATACCCCTATAATTATTCAGGTCTGAATTGTCTCCATTTTTATAAATTGGTGTAATGAGCTCTTTGTTCCAGATCTCTGGGAAGCAGCCTGTGCTCAGAATGATGTTAGAGTTTCACCAGGGCCTCTTGCAGATCTCTGGGAAGCAGTCTGTCCTCAGATTGATGTTAGAGTTTCACCAGGGCCTCTTGCAGATATCTGGGAAGCATCCTGTGCTCAGAATGATGTTAGTTTCACCAGGGCCTCTTGCAGATAGTTTTTTGGGATTGGTTTTTCAAAGTGTTGTTTCCAAATATTTCCATTAAGGATTGCTAATTCCTTGTTACTGCTACTGGAGTTCAGATTCTTCCAGTTTGACCAGAAAGAATTATTATTATCGAGTGATTGATTGTATATTTGTTGAGTTGTAATTCTTTATTTTGTTGATCTCTGTGTTTCAGATTAGATAGCTCTCTTCATTTTTCTTTTTTCACACTGTAGCCTGAGCAGAGCTGAATGTCAGTGATGAAATAGTCCACCACACTGCAGCACTGAGCAGAGCTGAATGTCAGTGATGAAATAGTCCACCACACTGCAGCTCTGAGCAGAGCTGAATGTCAGTGATGAAATAGTCCACCACACTGCAGCTCTGAGCAGAGCTGAATGTCAGTGATGAAATAGTCCACCACACTGCAGCCCTGAGCAGAGCTGAATGTCAGTGATGAAATAGTCCACCACACTGCAGCTCTGAGCAGAGCTGAATATCAGTAATGAAATAGTCCACCACACTGCAGCTCTGAGCAGAGCTGAATGTCAGTGATGAAATAGTCCACCACACTGCAGCTCTGAGCAGAGCTGAATGTCAGTGATGAAATAGTCCACCACACTGCAGCCCTGAGCAGAGCTGAATGTCAGTGATGAAATAGTCCACCACACTGCAGCTCTGAGCAGAGCTGAATGTCAGTGATGAAATAGTCCACCACACTGCAGCTCTGAGCAGAGCTGAATGTCAGTGATGAAATAGTCCACCACACTGCAGCTCTGAGCAGAGCTGAATGTCAGTGATGAAATAGTCCACCACACTGCAGCCCTGAGCAGAGCTGAATGTCAGTAATGAAATAGTCCACCACACTGCAGGTCTGAGCAGAGCTGAATGTCAGTGATGAAATAGTCCACCACACTGCAGCTCTGAGCAGAGCTGAATGTCAGTAATGAAATAGTCCACCACACTGCAGCCCTGAGCTGAGCTGAATGTCAGTGATGAAATAGTCCACCACACTGCAGCTCTGAGCAGAGCTGAATATCAGTGATGAAATAGTCCACCACACTGCAGCTCTGAGCTGAGCTGAATGTCAGTGATGAAATAGTCCACCACACTGCAGCTCTGAGCAGAGCTGAATGTCAGTGATGAAATAGTCCACCACACTGCAGCTCTGAGCAGAGCTGAATGTCAGTGATGAAATAGTCCACCACACTGCAGCCGTTAGCAGAGCTGAAGGTGAATCTTGCTATAGAGTCTCCTCTAGTCTGGCCGTTTACAATGTACATTCCTACCTGTCTGCACATCTGCAGCAGCTGTTTCCCATTCTTATTGACTACATTATCATAGCTGTTTTTGTTTAGTGTGATAGAGTCTTGGTACAAAGGAGAATTTCCATAGATGTGCCTATTTCCCTCTATTGTTATACAATCATTTTCTCTGCCTGTTCTGGAATTCAAGTAGAGATCTCTGCTCATTTGGAAAATGCTTCCTTTTACCTTTAACCATAAATGTGAAACTCCTCTTTTTACCAGGCTGATGGAATGAGAAATTTCCCCTTTGTACCACACAATTCTGGCCCCCGACTCTCTGCCACGTTTGATTTTCATATTCTTTAGGGAGGGCAGTCTGAGCTCCCCATACCCCACGGGACATTGACTAGACACATCTGCACTGAGCCATGTTTCACATAAAATAATTGCATCCATGTATTTTACGAGCTCGCAGAGTTGTGTCGTCAGCCGTGATGTGTGGCCTGTTTGTGCCTCCGTTATTAAAGGTCTGAAATAACAGCATTGTTGAAGTAAAGACAAAGCCGAGTAGCAGTGACTGCTTTTATTCCCCCGGGACGAGACTCACTTTCCGTGCTCAACCCCAGCTTTCCAGCTGCTTGTATCTGTCTGTCAGGGCGTCAATCTGTCTGCAGCAGCTACTAGTCAACAACGTACTTGGTCTGATCAGACATTCTCTCAATCATTTAATTTTAAATCCTTTTTTTTAAAGACCAGTTTTGTTATGATAATTTTGCTATAAGATGTTCCACCAAAAAGGTTTGACTTACATAGAAGAACATAAGAAAGTTTATGAACAAGAGGATCAATGCTCGTCTGTATATATCTGACATCATTAACAGATACAGAAATATTTGTTTAACTTTGATCTGTTAACAGAAAAGTTTAAGATGAGGAAAGAGCTTAACAGGGTTCCTGATCCCCTGGCCAGCGGTTTCTAGCAGTGCTCTCACTGCGCTGTGCGCTGGTTATTTACACAGGACTAAGAGTTAGGGAGTTATGCCTTGCTGTGGATAAGGATGCTGCAAATTCAATTACTGCCTAATCTGGGCTGTGCATCTGGCTTCCATTTGTGTAATGCCTTGCAGATAAGCAGGATGACAAATGAGTTGGAATGCAGGGTTACAGCTTTGGCAGGGTTTCCATTCCATTAGGCCCACAGCCATGCATGATAACACTGTGTTATGACTTGTGGTGTTACAGGGGTTTCCAGGTTCTTAAGTCATCCTTGCTCATGATAATCAAAGTCTCCGTTTGACTGCATCCCACATTGCTTTCTTTCTTTGATTAATCTCTAGGGCTCGAGTGCAAACTCCTGTTTTTCCTGATTCTTTGTCAAGGTTCACATGCAGTTTTTGTTTTGGGAATATTAACGTCAGCGAATGGTTTGCAACGGTGCAAAAGCTTAGTATAGCTGCTCTTTAAAAAATAATAATAATAATAATACACCTCTTCTTTGTTCCTGACTACCTGTGTATACCTGAAACCAATATTGTATGTTAAATTTGTTCATCCAAGAAAACACAATGCTTTTCTTCATACACCTGAAAAAAATAGAAACATTCAAACATTGCAGCATTGCTTTTTGCAATGAAGCGTTATAACTGCCTATAATACAGTCAGTGGGGAAAGCTGGCTCTCAGCTCTACCTCTGTTCCCCAACCCTGGCTTATTTTAGATTAGGGGTGGCCACAGTTAGCCCTTCCAGTCATGGTCTTTGTTCAAACCCTGTTCCGAATTGTTTAATTGAACTAGTTTGCAGTTAACTCCAGACTGCAGACCCTGAGCTACTGCAATTATTTATTGCAGTAGTTCTGGTGTGGCATGGTCTTCCAGGACCAACCCTATCAAGAACCCAGACGTGGGGGGTCACCATAGTTCTGTCTGTGGTCACCTTCTGCTCTCAACAGTATGTACTGAAGAAGGTGTAGGGGGTGTTGAGGGAAGGTCGTTAATGTCATAAATGCATCAGAAACGCCTTGCGTTCAAGGTTCGTGGGAGGCTGGAGGGCAAGAATGAAGGGTTTGGTAGGAGCTTATCTAGTACATTTCTGTTTATTATAGGTAAATGCTGGGACACTGTATTTGTTGAGTTTTTGGTATGTTCTCCAGCTAATAAAACACAGATGTAGCTCTAACCTAGCAGATTAAATATATAGAGTGAATGAACGTATGTGAGCCACACTGTCCTTGTACATACAGTAAGACTGAATAAGAATAATTACAGTGCTGCACGTTGGATTCATGATCTGCAATAGGCTTGATTAAATGACATTGAGAATCTGCACTGGAAATACCCTTGCTTTCCTGTGCAGCCTGTGGTTTTTGGGTGGATATTTGTAATTTTGTTGTGGCTCTATAGCAATAGCCAGTGCAGATTTTAAAGATTTCTTCAGGCTACTTATAGAAGCCCGGGGCATGACTCCAGGAAGGCAACAATTAAAAAACAAGCTTTTTCAGCAAGTCCTGGATCCTTACATGCAACGCACATGGGGAACCTTTGGAAAATCCTGTGCAATTGCAAGCAGTTTTTCAGAGTGTCCAGTAATTGAATGTGAATGGCCTAAGCAGTGAACACACCCCCTGTACCCTTTTGTGGTAGTATTCAGACATTCTCCCGGGGCAGTAAGGCTCTTCCTTAGTCTGAGGATAAATAAGCACTGCTGTGCTTATTTAGCACTGCTAATTATTATTATTATTATTATTATTATTATTATTATTATTATTATTATTATTATTATTATTATTATTGTTATTATTATTAATAATAATAATAATAATAATAATAATAATAATAATAATAATAATAATTTGTTCCATCTGATGGTCCAGCCTAGTGTAATAGTAGCTGCCCCCTCTCTGAAACTTCTAAGATTCCTGTATATAATCACACAACAGTTTTTGAGTGATTTAGTAATCTAAATATAAAATGCTTTTGATGGTCATTGGCTGTATTCAGGCTAAATGCATTGTTTAAATATAGTGGTTGTGGGATGCATTGCAATAGAAATAGCTTTTTCAATTTTTTATAGGAAGCAGATTTTGATGTTACCGCAGAATTGGGCATGACTACTAAAGCTAAGAATGGTTGTGTCAGAATTATACCTTCATTCCGTGTTTTTATTTTCCAAATACAGTAGAAATATATTTTGAAACACATTTAATAAAATCTGATACAGTATTAACTGTATTAATTAATTCAGTATGACACTATTTACCTTCTAATTACTACAACACGTGTTTTAGTGTGTTGTTAATTGTTTTCCAGGACCCCCTTGTAAATGAAGCCTCAGTCTCAATGGGTAAATCTTCTGGTAAATAAATAAATAAATAAATAAATAAATAAATAAATAAATAAATACATAAACAATTTCTAAAAGTTACAGATTGTTACCACTGTTCTTACTTCTTCTCATGCATTTCAGATTTCAAATGGTACACATTTTGTACCACAGTACAAGCCTTAGAGAAGAGAAACCGTATTTATATTTGTAGGAGTTGGGTGACCATGCCAAGTTCACGGCTGCCTTTTTATTTTCAGAGCTTTCCAAATAAGGTGCTGCAGTGTAAGCAGAGCCTTGGGCCCTGAACCCTGAACTCAGGCGTAATCCTCTGTGTTGTTTTTAGGGGTGGTTTGGAGCTTGTCCAGAACACAATTCCGACGGTTGCCATTCCTTTACATTTGATAATATGTAGTTAAAATAAAAAGGCATGTTGTTCTTTCTTGCCCTAAGCGTTCTTCCTTGTGTTACAGCCAGGTTGTAACTGCATGTTAGACACACACACACACCCTGGGAATGAGAACAACAGCAGCAAGATTCACTCGCTGGAATTGCCAGCGCTTCAAAACTGTTCACCATCCTTTCTCTCCTAAAACACTTTCAACTCACCCATCTCTTTCTTAATGGGTTCATTCAAAACTCAGAATAAGTCAATTAAAGGGTTAAACGACCAAACTTAACCCGGCCAACAGCCAAATAGAAGTTGAAAGTACACTATAATTATTTTTTAATGTAACAAAGCAAGATTAAGTTTATTTCTAAAAGCTATCGCCATTGTTCTCTTATATGATATTGTGACTTCATGTGATTCTACAGCTTCCCCATGAACAAAACACACCCTGATGAAGGCCAGGTCTGCCGCTACGCGTTGGTAGTCCCTCTGTTTCTTTTTTAGAACATGCTGGTTCCGTGTTCTATTTGTAATATTCCGTTTATGGATATGCACCATTAATAAAGGTATTTTACATATAAGAGTGCCTTTTTTGGTGATTTCCCTGATGGATTAATTTGAATCTATACAAAAACAATGGACTTACAGGTATTTTTTCACCTATATTTCTTATTAAACACTATGCAGTGTATTCTACTGTTCAGTACACATCAGAAAAACAATAGGAACCAAAGAAAATCCAGATGGATATGACTTTACAGCACAGCTGGAAATGAATAATATAATTGATGGAACAAAACACTTACCAACAATAAATAATCTCATATCTATCCAGGACTGAGTTACATAATAATAATAATAAAAAGATTATGACAAAAAGGAAATCTGGACTGTATTTTCCCTTTTAAAGAAATATAAAAATTCCAATGCATTTGTGTTTACAAGAGAAGAGGCGTTTCCAGCAACCTTTCTTATAATTGTCTACAGTGGTAGAATATGGTAGAAGTACAGCAAGTTTGTTTGCTACATAAAACAGAGTTAGCAGTTGATTATCAATGCTATTCAAGGTGTAGCAAACACAAGTCAGAGCATGGCAAAAAAAAAGCATGGTTAAAAAAGAAAAGTATGAATGAGCAAGAAAAAGGGACGGACAAACTGCCATGCAAACAAACTTGCTAGGATTTTTGCTGCAATACAAACTATAAAACCAAGACTAGACAATTCAATTTTAGTATGGTACAGATTGTGATCGATCATATTGTGATCGATCAGTAATCACTAATCTGAAGAGAGCCCAGGCCCACTGTTTGGGATTAGCGAGACTCTACCATGTCAAAGGGCTGTGCAATATGTGCTTAAGTTTCACTAACCTTTTGACTGGCCTTGTGATTGGGTGTAAAAGCTACAAACCAGTAAAAAATAAAATCTAAAGGGAGGGCTTATCCTCTAGTAAAGCTGCTAAACAGAGTGAACCCACTGCCCTGGACGAGACTACTATCCATTACAAGTGTCTCTGATCACACAGCCCCTAGGAGGTTTGTATTTACCTAAGGGCAGACACCTACTTCTCAGCACGTAGCAGATCTCAGATGTCTTCGGTTAAGATTAATTCTGCTGGCAGAATCTCCCTCAGGGCAAAATCACTATCTAGAAGGAAAGAAAAGGAAACAAACAATTCCTTTCTGCTTGACTGCAGCCCACATGAATATTGAACTATGAAAAAAACCTGCCGTGATTACCTTAAGGCACAACAAGGTGAGGCCCTGGGATCTGGAAACAGGTAAAAAAAAGTCTAAACAATCAGCAAGTGCACAATACGTTTCAGGACGATGAATGATAGCTCAGGGCAGCTATTCATGAACAGCAGTCTGGGGTCTGACAGTTGGCTATGGTTCAGTTAGCACTCTGTATGAGCAGAAGTAAATGCAAGAGGAATGTTTTTGTAGCTGATCAGCTGGTGTTTTGTTGGCAGATGCCCGTCGCGCACCTCTTTGGAAATCTGATCGTACTGTACTGCAGCGTAAAAATAGATTCTATCCTACGATCATTCAAGACACGCACAAAAAAGTGAGTTCTAGAGGGATGTTTGCTGCACAAAACAGAGTTAGCATTGAATTATTAATGCTGGTCAAATTGAGCAGGGTCATAATGAAAGGATATGTTAACCAAAGCCCCATTAGTGATGTGCAATGTTAAAGATCAGCAGAGTGGCTGAATTCTAACATTCTTTGAATACCCGATCAAGCTTAGGGCTAGATTCCAACATGCAGACGAGACCATGTTTATAAAAGTAGGCTTTCTGTAGGATAAAGTATCAAGCATGGGCATAGGCAGCCCATGTAACACCCGCCAGTGAGGGCCCCACTCTGTGTAATTAAATTTGATTCGAAACAAAAAATAAATAAATATCATGACAAAGATGAAGACAAACCACCTATATTCTGCTCATCAGGTATTTTTTCAGTGAAAATAAAAATAAAAACTGTTAAGAAAATATCACAAGTTTTCTTCACATTCTCTTAAAAAAAATATTTGATTAGCTTTAGCAACTGTACATGCTAAATATCTGATTGCATATAAAATTGCTTTACAGATATTTTTTTTTAATTATTTTTGAAAGCTGCTGAAGTGAAAAAAAAACGCGCACTGATTCGCAGATTGCCTGTAGCCGCCTTTTCTGGCCATTCCACCAATCATAATAGGCAACCATCATGACTGACATCTTAGTATAGTGATTTGACTGGGAGAGCTTATTACTGTTGTAGAAGTGGCAGCTGCGAGATTCACAGGTAACTAATTTGTCAAGTGATAAATAATTATTTCAGTTATAAGATTCTTTTGCTACTTTATTTTCTGTGAGTCTTGGAAATTCATAATTAGTTTTATTTTTTATTTATTTATTTTTTCTTGTTTGGGGCCGTAGTTCAAAGATTGAATGAGCGTGTGTAGTGTATATTGTCTGTAAAATGTTGTGAAATATTGTTAAGAGTTTGAGGTTAGTTCAATGAACGTCACAATGTGAGCAGCCAGCACTGTGCCAATGTGGGCAGGCAGCCCTGTGCCAATGTGGGCAGCCAGCACTGGGCCAATGACTGTGCAAATCCACACCAGCTGCCAGTTATGGGCCAGTATTCCAGCTAGTGTTGGGCACTTCTGTATGTTTCATCAATAATTGTACAACTCTCTAAAATTAATTTAAGTTTATTTTGGTATTTCTAAAACAGAATCAAAACTCACTTCAACATGGAAGACATTGAAAGTAAGAATTAAAACATTTGCCTATGAATTTAATCAAATCTGTGGTGCTGGTTTCTGACTGTTAGGTTTCTAGGGTTAGAAAACAACACAGACAGGCCTGTTTCAATAGCAAGTTTTACACTGGGATTAACTTCGAATGATAACACAGACCAGCTGCTTTCTCCAACCCGCTCCCGAGACAATGCTTGACCCAGAGGTGAAATTCTCAACAAAAAAGTGTAGGTACTCATATGCGCAGTCGGGTGTAAACATTTTAAAAAGGAGACAATTTGAGTGTCAATGAATAAATACTTTAAAAATGTATACATATCGGTACACGATACATTTCTGAATACAAAATAATAACTGATAAAACCCAATTCACCATAAACAAGGAAGGTGAAAATACTGAAAGTGTTGTACCATCTGCATGTATCACTCAGTCATGTAATGTAATATAACACTGAAGCTAAACCTTAAATGACAAGCATTAAGAAACATTACACTATGCAGTAACTGCTGTAAAAAAGGGATGATGTCAAACAATGCACAATGGGGGCTTACGCCCAGTACAGCAGCAGCCTGGAAGAGGGAGAGAATCTGATATCCCTGGAAGACTGGTGTACTGACAGAGCTGAAGCAAGTCCCCAGTTCCGGTTTTGGTCCATCATCCCGCAGTTGGAGCTTGAGGTGATGATCTATGCGAGAGCAATACGAGAGGCAGACTTCCTACTCTACATAGATGCTTTGACCAAGATCGTTCCATGGTTCTTTGCCTTGGACCACACCAATTATGCCAGGTGGATTCTAGTCCGTCTGCATGACATGGCTGCACTGGAAGTCCAGCATCCTGATGTCTTTGCAGAGTTTTTCAAAGGAAACTTTACTGTGAAGAAGACAGCACGTGTGGTCTGTGCTATAGGCATAGACCAGGCCCACGAGCAGAACAACGCCACAGTCAAAGGCGATGGCGGGACTGTGGGTCTGACTGAGAACCCGCAGCCCTGTGGCGCTGGATGGTATCTGGTCCCGAGATGACCTGTGATTGGAGAGTTCAACGCCTCAATGGAGAAGAGAATGGTGTCATAGAAGAGATGGGGAATCCATTCAGTGATGACAGCAATGATCTCCTCATACTGGACAGCAGAGAACTTGCCGATCCAGCTGTCATAGATACTGTATGCCAGATTGAGAAGCTTGGACAACAGCAGTATGACACCTATATCAAAGAGTGCCTTGTCAACCAAACAAAGCCCATTGCTGATCCCATCAAGAGGAACAACCTCCCCCTCTTCAGTCGACCTCCAGTCTGAGAGAAGTCAAGAGCACAGCTACAGATGTCATCCCTGAAGAACGACTGGTCCCTCTTCTCCAGGCTGTACACTGCATCACAGATACGAGATGGAGACCTTGATGAGTTCTTTGAGCATGAAAACCAGGCATGCCCACCCTCGTTATCACAAATGGACAAGCTGAGAACTGGAATGAAATCCGACCTGGTAGGTTGCTTGGAAGATCTGGTCCCTGCACAAGACAGTGCTCCCCTCCCATTCCCACTGCTGAAGTCATTATCTTTGATGGGGCAGCTATCGTCTGCTATGATTATGCAACACAAGTGTTCCTGCTGTACATCGAATCCCAGCTGCAGCAAGAACACTGATGTGGATTTTTGCCTTCAAATTTATGTGCATCAATGGTTGTTCAAATATTCAGATAGTAATTAATAATAATTACTTTATACCGCTTTTTTCACATCACACTGCTAAAGTATTCTCTCGTTGATCAACCAATGCGCAGTGACACAAAGCAAAGTGAAATCTGATCAGAATGAAAGCGCATTTGAGAAACGTTGCACTGGTGGACTGTGTGAGTGAATGGAATGTATCCACGTTGGATGAAAAGCAGATTAAATAAGTCCTGGCACCGAGTACCAGCATCAAAATAGGTCCCGGTACCAGGGATTCGAACCAGAACAATAAATGAAAAAAAGCGATTCTTTTCATGGAACAGAAACAAAAAACAAAACGAAATTATTTATTACGTTCTGGAATGAAAACCGTATTCAAGATTTTGTTTATCAGTTCATAAAGTTTTTTTTTCGTTCCCTTTCAGCCTGTTTTCTCTGTTTCTTTCCATTGTTTTCAAACATACAATCATTTGAAAAAAGCGCTATTCACAGCAAGCTAATGAAATTCAGAATTACATTTAGCTTGCTTTTTCGGAGCAGCCAGCAGCAAATCAAATCGCACTATATTTAATCTGTTTCCATCTTCCAGATCCATGTTACGTGATCGCTCAGAATAAACAGGTACTGTTATTAACTTATTGAGTTATGTACACAGAAAACAAGCAATAAAATATGTGTAGCAAGTGAAGTGCTTTGTTAATAAACTGAATTTTGCTAGTTATATTCCTGGATATTAAGAGTTAAGACATTTTACAGTCGACTTGAGAAAACAGCAATGTTTATTGTATAACAAATTTCTTTCGTTGTATTCTCAATCATTTAACGATTCATGATTTAATTGTTCAGTGTTTCATTCTTATTGTTATATCCAAAAGAAGAATGTAGAAGTTGAATTTGTTGTATGTCTTGCTGTGAAATGTGCACATCGATAACAATGTTCCCCTTAGTGCTTAATAATAAAGTGAATACGTAAGGCTACGATTTTGTGAAAATCGTGAATTGAAAAAAAAGTCAGTGAAAATGAATATTGAAAATGGATATAAAAACAGTTTTGATTAGGCGGTTCCTCTATTTCCATTAAAACATCCAGTATCATGCACTGAAAATATAAAACTGCGAGTATCTGTACATTGTTTGGTTGTTTCATACAGCATTTATGTGTAGCTATATAGGTCAGCGAATGAGATAGCTGAGTGAGCAAGCATGTAAATCGGTGACAGCTAAAATGTAAACAAATATTATTATTATTTGTTTATTTAGCAGAGGCCTTTATCCACTTACAGAGACTAGGGTGTGTGAACTATGCATCAGCTGCAGAGTCACTTACAATTACATCTCACCCGAAAGACGGAGCACAAGGAGGTTAAGTGACTTGCTCAGGGTCACACAATGATTCAGTGGTTGAGGTGGGATTTCAACCAGGGATCTCCTGGTTACAAACCCTTTTCTTTAACCACTGGACCATACAGCCTCCTTGTGAGTGAGCTGCTTTCTGTAAAGACAGAAGAACAAATGCATCAGACAACAGAAGTTTACCAACTTACAGAGGCTTGCTTTACAACATGTTTGTTTCAGAATCATGGAAAACTATAAGCCTAGTTCATACAGTACTTCTGTTGCAGACGAAGAGGATACGTCAGGCGCAGACAGCTATAAGCTGTGCAGCTTCACCATTTGCAGCCCTTTTGACTGCACAAAGTGGTCGCAGTTGCTGTTCATATAAATTACAATACTGTAACGAACCTTCTTGTTCACAGCATGGATTAATTATACAATAGCGTGCCGCTGTGTGGCAATGTGCCCCGCCCCGTGTGCATTTGTGTTTTATGTTGTCTGGTGCGTGAGTTAATGTTGGTGTTTTGTAGTTGGCTGCACGGGATATAAATGGCTGTGTGCAGCACAAGTTATTTAAAATGTATAATTGTATTTAAGCACAGGGATTGCAGTTCACTTCACGTGCATTTAAAGTATTTAATATGTGAGCATGAGGTTGCACATAATTAATTCACATGCTGGGATTCAAGTGAATAATTAATTAATAATTGAATCCCGGCACAACAGTATATATAGATGCACATTTCACTCACTCGGGGTTGTGTGTTCAGAGCGAAGGAACGGGAGAGAGTGAGGAGAAAAAATAAGTAAAAAGTAAGCAATTGCTACGTGGTGCTGGAGGACCAGCACAGTACGTGTTTGTTTAGTGTTCGTCCCTGTTTGTTAGTGTCTGTTCGTTTTGTTGGTCTGTTTATTTTGGCCGCTAGTGCCGTGTCCTGTGTTTTGTTTTGTACAAACCTTTTATTTTACAATAAACCGGCGCAAGCAAGCGCATTTACCATTTCATCTGTCTGTGTACTCCATTCTGGTCTGACGTAACCACTAGAGCCTGCTTGTCACACGCTGCCACTACCTTTGTTTAACCGGGGGGGGCCAGTAAACAGGGTTGGATCCATGGGGGGGCACCGGGGGGCAATGCCTGCCCAAAGTCAAGCTGGTGCCCACACAGTTTGACTCTTCTCAGCCTTGATAAACAATTCATATACTATATAATTTGTAGAACATTTAGTGTTTTTTAGTCAAGTTTGTATTTATTGTAAGTGATCTACAACAAAGCCCAGAATGTCCGCCCCTGAGTAACCCCCTTCCAGATCCCTGTGTATTTATGTAATCGCCGTACAACACGCACACTGAAAAAGTTGAGCAGGGGGCGGGTCTTATGTGACGCGAAGTGAACGTTTCACAGAAAACGAAGTAAATATTTTGTGAGTGTAAATTTAACCTCTTTAATCTAGAGTTATGGATATTAGAAAGTGGATGAATAAAAACAAGTCTGATGCTGGTCATAAATCTGTATCAGAGACAAGCGGTGAGGAAGTTAACAGCCCTGATGAAAATCCTTCACCCAGCTCAAACAACTTGCAGGCCCCGGCAGCAGCAACAGCCCCGGATGATTTAGGTATGGAAAACCCAGCTCAACCAGACCTTAAGAAGTTTCCATCACTCAGTTTTGGAGACAAAAATAGATCATTTAACCTGGCTTGGTATAACAATAGGGAATGAGAACTCCATTAAGTCAGATTCAATTTTTTGTTTTTCATGCAGAAAATGTGGATCTGTAACAGGAAATGCCAACCTTGCCTTCACTGTTAGTGGATATTGTGATTGGAAGCACTCAATTGAATCCTATAAAGGTTTAAATAAACATGCATTAAGTAAGGGACATCTACACTGTATGGCTGTTTGGAATGAAAGAAAAGTACAAGGCGCTTTGGAAAGGCTGTATCCACCCTTGTGAATACCAGTCAGCTTGAGAGGATCGGTACTATATGGCTGCAATTATTGACATGATTGAATTCCTTGCAGTACACAAACTGCCGTTCAGGGGCAGTGACGAATCGGTTGACATTGCAGATAGATCTAGTGGAGTTTTCCTGGGTTTATTTGAATACACTTTAAGAAAAAATCCAGAGCTGGCAAAAGTTTACCAAACTATACCAGACAATGCTAAGTGCACCTCGCACGATATACAAAATGAAATAATCGGAATAATGTGTGAAACTGTGAAGGAAGAGATAGTACAAGAAATCTGGGATTCGTGGTATACAGTAAAAGCTGATGGAACACGAGACCCAACTGGTTGTGAAAACAACTCGATTGTAGTTTGTTTTGTAACTGCATATGATGAAATCAGAGAAAGGCTTTTGACTATAGCCACAACTGACAGTTTCGGTGCAGAGACATTTGCAAACACGATTGTAACTGAAATAACGGAAGCAGGACTCTGTCCTTCTAAAATATTACTCCAGTGCTATAATGGAGCAAAGACAAACTGGTAAGGGAGGTCCCGTACATCCATTGCTTTATTCACCAGCTACACTTGGTCATTGTGCATGCCATGTCCTCAGAAGAAAAGGTAGAAGAATTCTTCAATGAATGCAGCTCATTGTACAAATTTCTAAGGAAACCAGCTGTTGCTGTTCTCTACAAAGGCGAGAAACTTAAACGATTACTTGAGCAGCATTGGAATGGGCATTACTGTACAGCTGGGGTTGTTGTGAAGTCGTTAGCATTGTAGAATTACTTTCAGATTGAAGCTATTGGATTATTGAAGCAGGTGTCAGCTGTAGACTTCAAATTCATTGCACACATAGTGCAAAACGTTTTGAGTATACTGGTCACTCCAAACACAATGCTTCAGGGAGAAAGAAGCAATCTTCTTTCTGCTGTAGAGGTCATTCGTAATGCTTCAGAGTGTACTGATGCAGTTTAACAATCTGCTGAATGACAGTGGTGAAACAACTGTGCCATGCAAGAAACAGAGAGTTTTACATTTGAGCAAGCACCTTGAAGACTTTGTGGTTGAGGGATCTGTTGGTCAGCCAGGGGATGAAGCTGACAATGAACGTGAGCTCAAGAAGCTGTTTTATGGTGTGCTGGATGCCGTACTAGTTGAACTGTCGGCTCGTTTTAATGAACGTAATACTAAACTAATTGCAGTTCTACAGGCTGCCGACCCCAATAGCCCAACGTTTCTACAACTTGCTAATTTGCAACCCTTAGTTAATTTAATCAAGATGGACATTGTTGAATCTGAATTGCTAGTTGCACGTCAGTTTCTACAGAAGCAGATTAAATCAAATGAAAATGAAAAGTGGCCGACCCAGTCTGTGCTGAAACGTTTCACAGCGCCCTTGAAGTGATGCCAAGTGTTAAGACAGTGCTACAACTTGCTTTGACTTTTGGGGCTTGTACTGCTATGTGCGAAAACTCATTTTCTACCCTTTCCAACATACTGACAACACACAGAAGGTTGCATGCTTCACAACCGCAAAGCGCATCTCATACAGTTGGCCTTTGAGAAGGATTTGACCCTCAAGTTCCGTGGTGAGTGGAAAGAAGTAGTAATGAGAAAGTTCAATGCAAAAGGGAAGCAAAGATTGCAGCTCTACTGAGGGCTTCTTCATGACATTGGTAAGTTATGTTTTACATTTAATCAATATGCTTTGCCATTATAGATCTTCTGTCGATTTGTTGATTTGCTTATTCAGTTGTTATATGATCAGTCATTTGATAGGTGCATATAGTGAGTAGCATTGTAAAGCACTTGGGTGTTATTATTATTTGTGTCACTCTTATATTAAAATACCGGTACAATGTGTCAGTTTGTATATTATGTGAGGTGTGTACATGTGCCCCCTCACAGAAAACATGGTGCCCCCCTCCCATGTAATTCCTGGCCGGGCCTGACTTAAAGCCTTATTATCTCAGTTAAGGTTTAGTTATCTTTAACCGACTAATATTATAGGGATATTAGGGATGGTTGTTACATTAAAATTGAATGTAGAAAGCAGCTAGCTTGCAATTGTAAATATTTATAAATAATAACATATTAATAGATACACTTTCAAATACAGTTAGCCCTGATTTTGCAATTTTTTAACATACTTATTTGAAGTATAAAAGAGCAAATAACATCCACGGTAAAAAAAAAAAAAAATCTCATCTCTCGTCTCATAATTCTTGTACACCAGAGCCCAGTCGGGGTACAAAAGACAGGATCTAACGGCATAGGCAGTTTTTCAAATACAATACAACATGAGATTTCTGGCTAATATTTATATCAATATGTTTATTAGCGCTACATATTTATTAAATACACAACTCCATACCCATTTTCAAAAGATTTGCCATCTCTGAATCTACGAAAAAATTGATAGAAGTGTCTCCGCACTGGAGACTAACTTCTTCCCTGGCCGTAGCCATATTGTTTTGCTGCAGTTCACCGACTCTCAACCCCGGTGAATCCGCTTTACATCGGTGCATGCTGCGGTGAATAAAGCAACGCACCGATACAGACGGATAGCTTGTCACACCGTTCTCCCTTTGAGTTTACTGTATTTCATTTTCATGCTTTTTTTTATTTAATTCAAGAAAATAAAGTCCTATGAACACCAATACAATACCCTACTTGACGTTAATTTCTACCCTTTATTTGCTTATTAAGGAGAGAGAAATGGATTTAAAAAAACAACAACATTTTGTTATAACTACAGACAGTGTTGACCCAGGGGACTTTTTTGACCTGAAAAAATAAACAAGGACCAGGGGTCACAAATGGAGATTAGATAAAGGGGCATTCAGAACAGAAAATAGGAGGCACTTTTTTACACAGGGAATTGTGAGGGTCTGGAACCAACTCCCCAATAATGTTGTTGAAGCTGACACCCTGGGATCCTTCAAGAAGCTGCTTGATGAGATTCTGGGATCAATAAGCTACTAACAACCAAACGAGCAAGATGGTCTGAATGGCCTTCTCCCGTTTGTAAACTTTTTATGTTCTTATCCAATTTTATATATATATATATATATATATATATATATATATATATATATATATATATATATATATATATATCGTAATTTTAGAGTGACCAATTATTATTTTTTATTTATTTTCCCCCAATTTGAAATGTCC
>NC_081194.1:782500-792500 GCF_902713425.1 Acipenser ruthenus
GTGGGGAGGAGGTGGTAATTTGAAAGCATGACAGGACAGCTTTCGATTCTGCAAAGTAGGTTTATATACCTTATAGGTTGTTGGCTTGTAGATTTGACCAATGAATGGATGTGATGTACTAGGAGCTTGTATTAATGATAACATGCAAGCTTTATATTCATCTTAATCCTGGGATAGGGCCACTGCAAAATTGTCCAGGACTGAAATTCAACACCATGGCTTTGGAACCAGTATTGCACAAGGGTCGTGAATGGTGTCATACTGGCACAGATATGATACAGCAACAGATAACCCCTGTATGGGTTCACAGCATTGTGATACTATTGGTACATCCAAAGCTTCTACCATTGCACTACTGTACCATTCAACCAATGGCTCCTGATACTGAAGCTGTCATTGTGCTGTATGCTCCCATTAGACTGTGACTAGTGCCTTGCATTGTCCACATGGTAAGGGAGATGCATGTTTTTATTAGTTCTTACACTTTTAATTACATACAACAGGATGTTTAGTATTATTATTATTATTATTTATTTCTTAGCAGACGCCCTTATCCAGGGCGACTTACAATCGTAAGCAAATACATTTCAAGTATCACAGTACAAGTAATAATACAATTAAGAGCAAGATAAATACAATGACTTTGGTTCAAGCAAGTACAAGTGTGACAAAATACAATTCAATAATACAGCAGATAACAGTGTCAGTGATAGTTACATCAGGATATGATTAAATACAAAATACTACAGGTTAAACACTTGGCAGATTACAGTACTCTGAAGTACAGGATTAAATGCAGTAAAATAGGGGGCAGATAAGAGCAAGTAAAGCGCATTTAAGGAAGGGTGATAAGTGTCCCAGGGGAAGAACAGAGGAGTTCTACAGGTGCTGTCTGAAGAGGTGAGTCTTAAGGAGGCGCCGGAATGTGGTCAGGGACTGGGCAGTCCTGACATCTGTAGGAAGGTCATTCCATCACTGCGGAGCGAGGGTGGAGAAGGAGTGGGCTTTGGAGGCAGGGGAGTGTAGAGGAGGTAGAGCCAGTCTTCTAGTGCAGGCGGAGCGGAGAGGTCGAGTGGGGGTGTAGGGAGAGATGAGGGTCTAGAGGTAGCTGGGTGCAGTCTGGTCAAGGCATCTGTAGGCTAGTACAAGAGTCTTGAACTGGATGCGAGCGGTGATCGGTAGCCAGTGGAGTGAGCGGAGTAGTGGAGTTGCGTGGGAGAAGCGAGGCAGAGAAAACACCAGGCGGGCAGCAGAGTTCTGGAGGAGCTGGAGCGGACGGGTGGCGGACGCAGGGAGGCCAGCCAGGAGGGAGTTGCAATAGTCTAGGCGGGAGAGTACCAAGGCCTGGACCAGGAGCTGGGTGGTGTAGTTGGTGAGGAAGGGTCGGATTCTTCGGATGTTGCTCAGGAAAAATCGGCAAGTGCGTGCCAGAGTGGAGATGTGCTGGGAATAAGAGAGGCAGGAGTCCAGGGTGACTCCGAGGTTCTTAGTGGAGGAAGAGGGAGAGAGTGTGGTAGATTCCAGAGGAACAAAGATAGAGAGATCAGAGGAGGGGGAGGAGGAGGAGGGAAAGAAAAGGAGATCAGATTTAGAGAGGTTGAGTATATACAGTACAGCAGTGTGCACATGTATTAGCACACCCCATTGCTTCTGCTGTTTTGATTTGTTGTGCATATGATATCAAACCAAGCACTGGAACTGAAAATCTTGGAAAATTGTCAAAATAGTTCCACTAGCGATTGTCGAGGTGTTCTAATACATTTGCACACCATTGTATATATATATATATATATATATATATATATATATATATATATATATATATATATATATATATGCAATCACTAAACCAGGTGCAAACCCCTCGCTACAAACACTGCTCATCGATTGTCAGTGTAAGAAACAGACGAGCCCACCAAGGCAGGAGTTAAGACAACTTCTTTTAGTTTAATGCCCTTAAAACTCAGAAAGAAAACTTTTTAGGAAAGCTTTTGCAGAACGCCACATCGACAGAAAACGATGTGTGTTCTTGCATGGTTTGAGTGTTTAAAATGATGTGTGTTCTTGCACGGTTTGAGTGATTAAAACGATGTGTGTTCTTGCACGGTTTGAGTGTTTAAAATGATGTGTGTTCTTGCATGGTTTGAGTGATTAAAACGATGTGTGTTCTTGCACGGTTTGAGTGTTTAAAATGATGTGTGTTCTTACACGGTTTGAGTGATTAAAACGATGTGTGTTCTTGCATGGTTTGAGTGATTAAAACAATGTGTGTTCTTGCATGGTTTGAGTGATTAAAACGATGGCTCACTCTTGTCATTTTCATAATAAACCGCAAAACTATATTCCAAGCCTTGCTCGTTCCCTGGGGCTATGACAAAAGAAAGAAAGAACAGTGGTCACAAATGGAGATTAGATAAAGAACAGAAAACAGGAGGAACTTTTTTTACACAGAGAAGTGTGGGAGTCTGGAACCAACTCCCCAGTAATGTTTTTGAAGCTGACACCCTGGGAACCTTCAAGAAGCTGTTTGATGAGATTCTGGGATCAATAAGCTACTAACAACCAAACGAGCAGGATGGGCTGAATGGTTTGTAAACTTTCTTATTTTCTTCACATACAGTACAGAACAGTACACTATAGTTCATTCCAGTACAGAACAGTACATTACAGAACAATGCAGTACAGTACACTACAGTACAGTACATTACAGTGCAGCATGGTACAATACTGTAGAATACAGTACAGTACAATACAATACAGTACAGAACAGTACAGTACGGCACAATAGAGTACAATACAGTACAATACAGAACAGAACAACAAAATACAATACAGTACACTACAGTACAGTACAGAACAGTACAACACAATACATTACAGTACAATGCAGTACAGTACAGAACAGAACAACACAATACATTACAGTACAGTGCAGTACAATACAGTACAGTGCAGTATAACACAATACATTACAGTACAGTGCAGTACAACACAATACATTACAGTACAGTGCAGTACAACACAATACATTACAGTACAATGCAGTACAGTACAACAGAATACAGTACAGTACACTACAGTACAGAACAGAACAACACAATACATTACAGTACACTACAGTACAGTGCAGTATAACACAATACATTACAGTACATTACAGTACAGTGCAGTACAACACAATACATTACAGTACAGTGCAGTACAACACAATACATTACAGTACAGAACAGTATAACACAATACATTACAGTACATTACAGTACAGTGCAGTACAACACAATACATTACAGTACAGTGCAGTACAACACAATACATTACAGTACATTACAGTACATTGCAGTAGAACACAATACATTACAGTACAGTGCAGTACAACACAATACATTACAGTACAGTGCAGTACAGTGCAGTACAACACAATACATTACAGTACAGTGCAGTACAACACAATACATTACAATACATTACAGTACAATGCAGTAGAACACAATACATTACAGTACATTACAGTACAGTGCAGTACAACACAATACATTACAGTACAGTGCAGTATAACACAATACATTACAGTACAGTGCAGTAAAACACAATACATTACAGTACAGTGCAGTACAACACAATACATTACAGTACATTACAGTACAGTGCAGTATAACACAATACATTACAGTACATTACAGTACAGTGCAGTACAACACAATACATTACAGTACAGTGCAGTACAACACAATACATTACAGTACAGTGCAGTACAGTACAACAGAATACAGTACAGTACACTACAGTACAGTACAGAACAACACAATACATTACAGTACACTACAGTACAGTGCAGTACAACACAATACATTACAGTACAGTGCAGTACAACACAATACATTACAGTACAGTGCAGTACAGTACAACAGAATACAGTACAGTACACTACAGTACAGTACAGAACAACACAATACATTACACTACAATGCAGTACAGTACAACAGAATACAGTACAGTACACTACAGTACAGAACAGTACAACACAATACATTACAGTACAGTGCAGTACAGAACAGAACAACACAATACATTACAGTACAGTGCAGTACAACACAATACATTACAGTACAGTGCAGTACAGTACAACAGAATACAGTACAGTACACTACAGTACAGAACAGTACAACACAATACATTACAGTACAGTGCAGTACAGAACAGAACAACACAATACATTACAGTACAGTGCAGTACAACACAATACATTACAGTACAGTGCAGTACAACACAATACATTACAGTACAGTGCAGTACAGTGCAGTACAACACAATACATTACAGTACAGTGCAGTACAACAGAATACATTACAGTACAGTGCAGTACAGTGCAGTACAACACAATACATTACAGTACAGTGCAGTACAACACAATACATTACAGTACAGTGCAGTACAACACAATACATTACAGTACATTACAGTACATTACAGTACAGTGCATTACAACACAATACATTACAGTACAGTGCAGTACAACACAATACATTACAGTACATTACAGTACAGTGCAGTACAGTACAGTCGATTCCCACAAGGTAATCTTTTTACGCAGGTCAAAAAAGTATGTGAAAAAATAATTCAAATTCAGATTGACTCTTAATTTCTAAGCAGAACAGTTTTTCCAACTATAATTGAAACAGAGTAAGAGACATTTAACTGCACTTCCAGGAAAGAGACTCAGCTCAACTTCACCAGGGGGATACCTCGTCAGGGGGTACCTCGAGAGTCACAGGTACCCCCTGACTCTCGTATGATAAAGCCAACAACAACACATCAGTAATTCAAGGTGCTGTTCTAAACAAACCTCCTCAGCCTCCCCGAGGGACCCCCTGACCTCAGCTGTTTTCCACTAACCTTGAGAGAGGTGCCCCTTCCGTCCTCCCCACAGGCATTATTTCCTGTTGCTGGAAATAGCCTGCAATTAAGATTACTGAAGACCGCAAGCTGTGAAAACAAATCAGCCTAGAACCGATTGTGATTAGGGAACTGATAATGAAGGTAAATACAACTGCCAAACAAATATATATAAAAAAACAAAATATTGAAATAGGACGCCAACAAATCCAATAAATGATGGTCAAACTTATAAACAGAGCCCCCTGTTGGGTACTTTATTGAGCTTTATTCTTAGGAATCGTCTCCAGAGATGCATAAGTACTGGTAGCGCTCATTATTTTGTGTATCTCTGAATATACAGTAATTCGGGGGAGTTAACAATAAAAATGACCTGCCAGATTCATCAAATGGGGAGGCCAGACCCGTACTGCAAGTTAATGTATTGGTCACAATGGATGAAACAGCATTTTATATGACAAAAACAACCAAATCAAAAAGCAGTTGACAGTGAAACACAAGTTAATACCCTGTTTAACAGCCCAACCATTCCTGTTTGTTGTTTGTTTTTTCAGTGTATTTATTTATTTATGAATGATAATTATAACACTGTAATTCCCTCATGGAATGCATTCTGTATATATAATTGGGCTACAGCACAACCCTCCTAGTCCTGTATATAGGGCAGCGCTTGCGTGACAAGAGTTTATGAGCCCGTACAACAACACCGCCTTAACATATAAAGTTACAGTGTGGTAGTGGCTTTTCTCTTTTAAAGGAACATAAAAAATAATTATTGCAAGGAATGCTGCTTTCATTAAATATGTTTTCTCACATATTACTGAGCTAGATGGCTGATGGAATGAGCTGAATTATAAATATAGGTTTAGCCGCCTCATATTTTCTTAAGCATCCGCCCATGTATTTAGTGTTGGCAGAAGAAAGGCTTGACTTTTTTGTGATCCCAGAGCTAATCCCACACTAATGATAACATGCCTGCATGATGTGAACCTTGGGTAAGAGTCCAGCAGAAAGACAAAGTCTTCCAATATGCACTTCAGAGACAAAAGCCATCATTCACTGGGTGCCCCTTGGCAAGTGCTACCCTTCCAGGCTCCAGCTCCTGATACTGAAGAGACTGTGGCGGCCCATCTGTGCGAATAAAAGATGTGTGTTAGGATAGACGGAGGCCAAGCGGCCCACTATATCGACGCTGTTTTCAATGAGGAATAAACATCTCCAAACCACCAGGGGCTCTCTTGAGCCAGCCTGCCGATAGCACACAGTTAATCCTCTGGAATGTCATTTTCTAGGACCAGAACCCCTCATGATTCGAAGCCTGATAACTTCTGCTGCCTCTGCTGTCTTGCCAAGCCAGCAGCATAGAGTGTTGATTTATTCCTTGATTTGGCTCAACATGTGCTGCGGCTTATCATTACGGTCTACAGAAACCTGTGGAAAATATGAGTTGACTCAGGGTGCAATGTGCCATTCATTTTACTGCTTTCATGCACAGATTAAGAGCACAGTTCACAAATACAGAACATCCTTCAATTGTAAACTACTGTATATAGTATGTGTTATACCCAGGGGCGAAATTCTCAACAAAAAAAAAATGCAGGTACTCATATGTGCAGCCGGGTGGACTAGACTTGTGGTTGATTTTTTCTTCCTACACATAAACATTAAAGACAAAAAAAACAACTGTGCTATGAACACATTAAAGGTTCAAGTTAAACAGTGCAAAATAGGGGCTAAAATACAGCTCTATTTGTTGATGTAACAGACAGGCACTATTAAAAAAGAAAATTACTTGACCATTTTAATTGTATTCTTTGAAATCATGTTTTCCAGATCCTCCAGCAGGACCTGACCATGCTACACTGAGAGCCTTGGATTAGAACACATATCCCTGTCATTTATTTATTTGTACTTATTACTTATCTGTAATAATACTGAATGTTGTCCGCTTCTCGTTGTGTTTCGGGTTAATTACCATGAACTATTCCAGAAAAAAACTAAAGTTCATGAAATGGCTTCTCAAAGCTGAATAAGAGGCAATGTGATGGGATTATGTGTTGCACATACACTGTACGCCTTGAATGGATTTTTCATCGTACTGTGATGGGATTATGTGTTGCACTTACACTGTACACCTTGAATGGATATTTCATCGTACTGTGATGGGATTATGTGTTGCACATACACTGTACACCTTGAATGGATTTTTCATCGTACTGTGATGGGATTATGTGTTGCACATACACTGTACACCTTGAATGGATTTTTCATCGTACTGTGATGGGATTATGTGTTGCACATACACTGTACACCTTGAATGGATTTTTCATCGTACTGTGATGGGATTATGTGTTGCACATACACTGTACACCTTGAATGGATTTTTCATCGTACTGTGATGGGATTATGTGTTGCACTTACACTGTACACCTTGAATGGATTTTTCATTGTACTGTGATGGGATTATGTGTTGCACTTACACTGTACACCTTGAATGGATTTTTCATCGTACTGTGATGGGATTATGTGTTGCACATACACTGTACGCCTTGAATGGATTTTTCATCGTACTGTGATGGGATTATGTGTTGCACATACACTGTACACCTTGAATGGATTTTTCATCGTACTGTGATGGGATTATGTGTTGCACATACACTGTACACCTTGAATGGATTTTTCATCGTACTGTGATGGGATTATGTGTTGCACATACACTGTACACCTTGAATGGATTTTTCATCGTACTGTGATGGGATTATGTGTTGCACATACACTGTACACCTTGAATGGATTTTTCATTGTACTGTGATGGGATTATGTGTTGCACTTACACTGTACACCTTGAATGGATTTTTCATCGTACTGTGATGGGATTATGTGTTGCACATACACTGTACACCTTGAATGGATTTTTCATCGTACTGTGATTTTCTTCCCCCCACACACTTTCTGCCAGTCAGCTTTGAGAAGTATTTTCAGGAAAACATTTTGAAAACTGATTTGCTAGCAAATACTTACATTATTTATAAAATTGAAAGTTACAGTTTTTATAAAGCTATTTTAAGATTTTGTCAACTAATAAAATATGCTTTCAATATAGCTATAGACCAGGGGTTCTCAAACATTGTTGGTGGCCTCAGAGTGCAGCCATCAACACTTCCTGTTTAGCTCCTAAATTATGGAACGCTCTGCCTTCGTTTGCCACAGAAGCTGGGACCGTTACAGTTTTCAAGTCAAAACTAAAAACGCAGTTTTATAAAATGGCTTTCTTATCTTAGTGGGTTTTAATGTAACTTTCAAATTGCTGCTTTTGTATTGTGTATACTGTTATTTAAATGGTCTGCTTATGGCAGTTAGATGTATGACATGCTATACAAATGTACTGAGGTTTGTTCTTTTTTTCTGCTACATACCGTACAGTGCTTTGCAATACTTTTGTATAAAAAGCGCTATAAAAAATGCAATATATATATGTATGTTGAACAGCAATTTTCAAGTCTTGCCACAGATTCTCAATCGGATTGAGGTCTGGGCTTTGACTGGGCCATTCTAAGACATTCAGGTTCTTGTTTTTAAACCACTCCAGTGTAGCTTTGGCTGTGTGTTTAGGGCCATTGTCCTGCTGGAAGGTGAACCTCTGCCCCAGTCCCAGGTCTCTTGCAGACTGAAACAGGTTTTCCTCTAGAATTTCCCTGGATTTGGCTCCATCCATCTTGCCCTCAATCCTGACCAGTTTCCCAGTCCCTGCTGATGAAAAGCATCCCCATAACATGATGCTGCCACCACAATGCTTCACCGTGGGGATGGTGTTCTCAGGGTGATGAGCAGTGTTGGCTTTGCACCACACATAGCGTTTTGCGCTGAGGCCAAAAAGTTCAATTTTGGTCTCATCAGACCAGAGAACCTTTTTCCACATGTTTGCTGTGTCTCCCACATGCCTTTTGGCAAAATCCAAACAGGATTTGATATGGTTTTTTTTTCAGCAATGGCTTTCTTCTCGCCACTCTTCCATAAAGCCCAGCTTTGTGGAGCGTCCGGGTTATAGTTGTCCCATGGACGGTTTCTCCCATCTCAGCTGTGGATCTCTCCAACTCCTTCAGAGTTACCACTGGCCTCTTGGTTGCTTCTCTGACTAATGCCCTCCTTACCTGGTCACTGAGTTTTGGTGGACGGCCTTCTCTAGGCAGAGTCGCGGTTGTGCCATATTCTTTCCATTTTTTAATAATGGATTTAACGGTGCTCCGGGGGATGTTCAAAGTTTGGGATGTTTTTTTTATAAACCAACCCTGATTGGTGCTTCTCCAGAACTTTATCCCGGACTTGTTTTGATAGCTCCTTGGTCTTCATGGTGCTGTTTGTTTAGATATGCTCTCTAACAAACTCTGGGGACTTCCAGAAACAGGTGTATTTAATCTGAGATCATGTGACACTTTAATTGCACACAGGTGGACTCCATTCAACTAATTATGTGACTTCTGAAGGCAATTGGTTGCACCAGAGCTTATTTAGGGGTGTCACAGCAAAGGGGGTGAATACTTATGCAATCAAGACTTTTCAGTTTTTTTATTTGTAAATCATTTTGAAAAATATGTAGATTTTTTCCCCACTTCGACATTATGGACTATTTTGTGTAGATCAGTGACAAAAAATCCGAATTAAATCCATTTTAATTCCAGGTTGTAACACTACAACATGTGGAAAAGTCCAAGGGGGGTGAATACTTATGCAAGGCACTGTGTGTGTGTGTATATATATATATATATATATATATATATATATATATATATATATATATATATTAGCTCTAGAATAATGCATTCTGCATAGTGAAGTAGATGGCACAGCTCTATAATAATATATTCTGTATAGTGATAGTGAAGTAGATAACACAGAGCTATAATAATACATTCTGTATAATGAAGTAGATGGCACAGCTCTAGAATAATACATTCTGTATAGTGAAGTAGATGGCACAGCTCTAGAATAATACATTCTGTATAGTGATAGTGAAGTACAGAGCTATAATATTACATTCTGTGTAGTGAAGTAGATGGCACAGCTCTATAATAATATATTCTGTATAGTGAAGCAGATGGCACAGCTC